>NC_061523.1:11732500-11777500 GCF_022379125.1 Scophthalmus maximus
GAAAAGTTGAAAGTCTGATTGTGCTTCACCAAAATCGATGGAAACAACGCTCGCTGCCACAAGTGTAACAAATGTTTTGCAAGTAAAGGCGGTAACACGAGCAATCTGTCGAAACATTTATTGAAAGTGAAACTACACTCTACATTCTGCCAGCTACAGTTCTTTGCGTTTCAGAAGCTAGGAGAGAAGACACAAAGGGCAAGAGAACCATTTTCATATCTGTTCTCTCCAAATGTTTTCCAACAACACAATGGTGTGTGTGATGTTAATGGGAACTGCTGTTGGAGTGCTGTCAGACCTGAAAGATGCCAGTTTACCAGAATCGCCTAATCACCCGATCATGCCACGTCATTGCCAGCTCGTTCTGGATGATGAGTATTACTTTAACGATTTCCACAGGTGAGGTGAGTTCCACCTTGCTGTGACCAGGTCCATAGTGAAAGACCTGCAACCCTTTACAACAGTAGAGTCCGACAGTCTGTCTGTATATATTGAGTACAGTACGAGAAACAAAACATTTGTCCATTCACTTCTATTCTCATTTTGATAAATTTGTTTTTACTAAAAAGGAAACAAAAATAACCCCTAATAGTATCGTCAAAGTACCGGATCGATGAGCAGCATTGATAAGAGTAGTAGTACCATTATAATCTTAACAATACCCATCCCTACCCACAATCTTGTTTCATTGACTGGACTTTGGGTATTTTCTAACCCCTGACTCCAAGAAGCTTTTTCAGTCTCATTAGCCTCAGGGTTCACATTTACGTTCCAATATATACAGTAAAATGTTTGAATGGTGTTGATTTAATTAAACCTTTGATGATAATTTCATGGCGACATATCGAAGTTCGGGTCACAGATTTGTCTACATGACAATCTTCAAAGTGTTTTAGCCTTTATGAGCAATTTTTAGGTGGATCTGGTCATCCTGCTAGGCAGAGGACGTAAAAGTATAAAACCTGTCACATCCTTTTTCCAGCTATGACTTTCCTTCAATATTGACATGTAAACGTGCTGGGGGCGACGCGTTTATCATGCCAGAGAGAAGCCTCCTGCTGGTTGGCGCTCGTGCCCTAAAAAGGCCATGCCTCTATGCAGGGCTCCTCCCCTAATCTCGTCTACCTTATAATGCTCTGTGCATGTGAACTACGTGAAACAACACATACATTAGAGCGGAGAAGGAGATGAAGTGTTAAAGGGGCAGTAACCGATACCAAACCAACGCATTTTGCAAGAATCAGTGGATATTTTTGAATCAGGTTTTGGCTCAGCCCAGGCTCTGTAAATTGAAAACAAAAAATACGGTGCAGACCTTACTTGACAACTCTGGGATTTTGGCGTAGTGGTTAGTGCGTTGGTATCCCATACCTAAGGTCGCAGGTTCACTGCCCGGCCAGAGCAAAATCATAAATAACAATATAGAGAGAATCAAGCTTTCTCCAAAATCACTTACTGCCCCTTTAACTGCTTTTCACTCGTTCACATGGACTTCGGTTTCTCGAGGAGTGTCAGCATCGTTGAGCTTGTGAGTAAACTATTATTCATCATGTTAGTGTTTCCATTTAGCAGTGAGAGTATTTGAAGAGTCAGTTGTTTTTTGTCTATTTAAATGATGTGATTCAAAGCTGCCAGCCTGTAAATAGTATTTCTGAATTGTGTCAAAGCATTCTGCCAGCTACAGTTCTGTGCATTTCAGAAGCCAGGAGAGACAACACAAAGGGCAGGTGCATTGTTTTCATATCTGTTCTCTCCAAACGTTTTCCAACAACACAATGGTGTGTGTGATGTTAATGGGAACTGCTGTTGGAATGCTGTCAGACCTGAAAGATGCCAGTTTACAAGAATCGCCTAATCACCTGATCATGCCACGTCATTGCCAGCTCTTTCTGGATGATGACTATTACTTTAACGATTTTCACATGCATGTACTTTAAGTTTCACATATAACTCATAAATCTGGACTTTTGTAAGGAAAATGAAAATTCCGAGTCCCATACATGAAACCTCAAAATCTTTAATTAATTCATTGTTACTTTGGCATTGTTGCTTCTGCAAACACGAGCCATCAGATTTTAAGTTTGTTAGCTAAAGAAGCAGGGATGACCCACCCTTTAAACTTGCCAACAGCCTTCTATAATTACCCTAAATACCTTTATGTAACTCAGTTAGAATACGACAACTTGTGTATAGAATGGAAAGGACTGCTTTTTGGATGTATTGAAATGTCCTTTTTTGTTGTTGTCCTCACAAAGCCTGAGAGTAGCAGCCAACAAGTTCCAGAGAACAGAGAAGCGATTCCTCCAACAATCTCCACCGAGCTAAGGATCTCCCTCAAAACGTGAATGCATGAATGTCTGCTGCTCCCATGAAAATGGGCTATGCGAATGTCAAATGATAGTGTTAAGTGAGCAATCTTAATCCAATACACTTTTTGTAAAAATCAGCTGATATTTCCTCACGGTCCGCTAGCTGTCCACTCTGAGCCCCGGCTCTGTAAATTGAACACACACAAAAAAGGGTGCGGACCAAGCCACACAACACTGCGAGTGCAGTTTGTAAACATCAGTCATGGACACGTTAAGAGACGTGCTAGCGGGTGGTGCCACGACTCAGTCTCCCTTTACCGAGGTCACGGCCCAATCAGAGCAGGAAAAGCTTTCTCGCACATTGCATACTTCCCCTTCAAGCAAATCCAACAACTGTCTCGTCAATTATATTAATAATTAGAATAATGCATTTTCTGGTAATAATGGTTGTTTTATAAAGTTAGTAAGTTAAATACAACCTCCATTTTTTTCTTCAGCTGACTTTGACAAGTCTTCATTAAAGTTCTTACAAACATGCTCTGTAAAATGTGACAGCTAACATTAATATGCCACCACAACTTAATATTTGGCAACTTTTTCCCATTCAGATTAATCAAAACCTTCCTCACACCTACACATACATACAATTGTACAGCACATATGGTGAACTTTGCAGTCGGACCATTAAATAACACAATTATTAGCATATGATCTCTACCTGTGGAATACATTTAACTTTTTTCTTTATTTTTTTCAATTTTTAGGAAAGGACATGACCCTATACAAATATGTCTGGAATTGCCCGAGATTTACACTTTGCCATGGCTGACTCTCACTACCGGCCAAAATCCTTGTGGTTCTGCTAAAAGTTTGGAGGATTTAAAATTCCAATACCATAAGGATTGTAAAGAAAAAACTAATCAGTGTGCATCTGTCATAATAGTGGGTGAAAATGGTACATTCAATCATGAAGTCCCCAAACCGCTATATGAAGAGAAGAAACACACAGAGGTGATTATTATTGAAGCAGTTGATAAATATCTTGATGGAAATTATAAGAACCAAAGACGCAAAGAAGAAATTATTGTGATTTTTACGTACAATAGCCCATGTATGAAGAGAGAAAAAAAGAGCATTGAGCCTTGCATGTCTCAGCTTTTTAAAAAAGCCCATCAATGGAACAGAGATTATGGATTTTCTGTTGTGATCTTATTCACAAAGTTTTGGGGACCAATTGGACCAAATACAATAAAATTCACCGAAGTTGAAATCAATCAGCTTTATTCTTGGTTCAGAGAGTTTTCCAATGTTCCTATTCAGGTAGATAGTAAAGAATTATGTAAAAGATTTAAAGACATTAAACAGAATCAGTTACTGTCCGTGGTTCCAAAAGAATATAAAGAAAAAGTTAGATGTGATTTAAAAAAGTTTAAGAAGGATCTTATGGACCTGACAGAAATCAAACAACCTTTGACCGTTAAACAACTTTCTGAAAATGGAGAGGAAGTAATTGGTAATTTAAGACAAGTAATGTGTTATTTCTCAGAAGAACTCGTACCTTTATCCAATATTTGGCATGAAGCGGTAAAAAGCAGTGCAGTGAAACGTATTAAAGCTAAAATAACAGCAGATGGCAACTCTGAAATATTTAAATTTCTACAAAATCGGGAGTCCACTTCACAGAACAGGGACCCGATATCGATTTATCAGATCTCTCAAAATCTCTAATCTGCCTCTTTTCAATACCTTTAATGTTTTTTTTCTGCACAGTCGTCAAGCGCTTGCTCATTGTGGGAACTGTTGGGCCTTCTCTGTAATATTTTGAGGTCTCGACCTCACAATGTAAAGTGTGTTGAGACAATGCATGTTGTGATTTGGCGCTAAACAAATAAAATTGATTTGAATCTCCATTTATTGTCTCACAGTCTCCTCATGTTACAGTGACAGAATAACATGGTAAAATCAGCAAGGCGGTCAGGGATCACATAATCTTTGTTGAATTTAAATGGTGATAATATTAAATTAGCCTATGTACTTTGGCGTGTGATAAACATCTCCCTCCATTCATTAGATGCCCTGTTTAAAACCAGAGTGGACACATGAAAAGTCTGGAACAGCAACACGATTCCACTCATCTATAAATATCCCTCACGTAGAATGACGACTCGTAGCATGGTGATTTACGTCAGGCAGAAGTGAACCAGTTTAACCTGAAGTTACCTCGACAACCGCAAATGTTGCTTTGACGCACAGGCCCCTGGTTAATCCATTACAGCTCTCTGACTTCATTTAAGTGTGTGTGCGTATGGGGACATAAACACGAACGAGAATTAGAAGGTGAACAAACCTGACCCAGTGTTAGTCTCCAGACATTCATCTGTACAATGGGCAATAACACACAGATTTACTTTCATTTATTAGTAGTTTTATTACTGTTACATGACCTTGTTACACCATTGTCCCAGCACACACACTGTTATCCTTTTTGACATGGAGCTTTGAGAATTGGCACAAACAATATATGAATGTCTCTGTATGCAATACTGATTTTAAATAGAAAAAAAATCAAAAATAAATATCCAATGTGAAACAAGAAAAAAATCTAGAGCGGTATCTTGATAAGACAGAATGTGACTTCTAAACATTAAAATTAAAAGCCCATGGCCTTATGATAATTTATAACCAGTCTAAGTAGAGAACATAGCAGGATGTGAACATACAAGCATTCGTTTAGACTCGGTTGAAATTCTCTACTAAGACTTGATGTGAAGTAGACTTGTTAATTAAAATACAACAACAAAAATCAATTTCCTCTGATCTCAGAGCATATGATTTGTCAAGATTATGAATTTTAACCCACAAATTATGGTGAAATCAAATGTTTGTCAGCCCAGAGAATGAATAAGGCAAGCAAGCTCTCACTGTTTATACAGCGACGTTTCCTATTTACATTGCGTTGACATAGTTTATTAAGTTTGCCGACAGTTGAGTTGGGGTTTGTCTCCCCCTGCAGACAGCAGTGATGAGTGCACAAGTGGTCTCATGCTTTTAGATTTCCCATTACAGAGCACTCAGAAGAAACCATGACGAGTGAAGAGTCTGGCAACTGGAAAAAAAAAGCTCTTCCTAGATGAGAAAATAATTCTCACCGTCTCTTGATGTTGGTTTTGGTTGAATTACTTCCATATTGCTTCATCCTGCTTTGATAGTGAGGCAAAGTATCACCACAGCGCGGTTCAAATCACTGAGAAAGTGCAAAGCTACTTCCATGACTTCCTAATGTTGAACATAGACGATATTACTGACATCACTGAAAGCAGATGTTACCTCACCAACACTGGCAACTCGTCTATGACGAGTGTATTACTCAGTCAGTTAGTTACAGCATTACCTTAAGAGACGTGGTTATGCACAGTGATCATATCTATTACCAATATTACATGACCAACAGAACTGTATAAAACAGAAGTGTAATAAATTAATGATCGTGGGTAAATACAACCTTAGGGTGGGACGTCTAGATGAAGGATAACTAAGCCAACACTAAACAAACCTCTCCATCACTGTACATGACGCGGAAGTCATATTAAAGTAGTGAGGAAGAAAGGTGACAAAAGTGAGACCTGAACAAAGCAGAGCCAGACTCACTCAGAGGTTTACAGACCTAGTGAGGGGAAGTTAAACTTTAGACCAAATGGTTAAAAAAAAAAAAAGGTAAGAGAGAAAACCAAGACAGTTTAGATCATGATCAAGTCATCCTGTAAAACTAGACCGCTGATTGAAAGCCATTATGTGCTGAGCTGTAGGTAAAAGGAGGAATGATGAGGTCTGAGTCAGTATTAAGGGTGTTTACGACTAGTGGTCAGTGCAGGCCTCCCTGGTAAATAAAAAAAATATTTATAACTTCAACCAGATGTTTCTGAGGAGTTCTACAATCATGGAAAATCAACATGAGATTTTAGTTTTTCAACTGGAACCAGTATCCAGAGGTCATATAAGGGACCCAAATATAGGGAGGTAGGCGTGAAGAATAGATCAAACCGCCACAGCTGGATCAAGAACATCAATACTGAATTGAAAAGACTAAAAGACTGCACATGACCAGCTCATATCATCAGCTATTACAGGTGCCTACATGTCAAAGAGAGTAGGAGCATCAATTATGTGATTACTAATGACCTTCAAAATAAAAAAAGGGGGGTCAGAGAAACATCCGACTTTTAAATGTCAGTGAGACAAAAAATGCAACAACCCAGAAAATGCTAATGAACTTTTCCCTCATAAAAGGTGGCTAAAAACTAAATCTGCACTTTGCTCTAAAAACCATCAAGAGCGACGCAATTTTGGTGATTGACATACATATATATATATATATATACACACACACGTAGTGGATATGTGTTTGTGTGGAGAAGAACAGGAAGAAGAGTCTGCAGGCTGTGTGCAGCAGGCCTCATGGTGGCGTCTCTGCATTATTGGTCGTAGTCTTTTTCTTTGTTGGCTTCTTCACCGCCTTAGTTTGAGGCTTGCAGGAGGAGGAGGAGGAGGAGGAGGAGGAGGGGGAAGTGAAGAGTAATAAACACAGTTATTCGAACTGAAGTATAAGAAGAAGAGAAACGACAGAACTATTCAAGTGGTGGCCGTTTTAAGAGTGCGTGCGTGCGTGCGTGCGTGCGTGCGTGCGTGCGTGCGTGCGTGCGTGCTCCCTGGCCCTACCTCTGTCTTAGAAGCAGCAGGTTTCTTGGTTGCTTTGACACTAGTCGCACGTTTGGGGACTTTCTCTCCCACATCTTCATCGGAGTGCTCAGTCCTCGTGTCCGATTGGTCAGAGCTGTGTTGGGATGACACGTCATCAGCAAGGGACACGGCTGCCGAAGAGCGGGCTGCAGGGTTGGACAAAAGAAAACCAAGATTTATCCAAAAGACAACAAGACGGAGGCATCAGTTCAAAAGGGCAAACCAGTGCACAGCTAAAGTCACAGCCTCTCCCACCACCCGGTGGCCAACTTTCAAAGTACATGTTTTTGTTGCCACCAGTGGTGAAGTTGGCTGTATAATAAAAAGGTTACACCAAGAAGGACCGTCTTTGGCCCAGCTACCATTAGAGCATCTGGGTAACATATGTTCAGTATTGATAAAATCAATTTTAATGCATTCACACCAACAACGCTACATTGGCAGCATGTAGGAGAGAGCTCTGGTCCCTGTCTTCTACTGTAATTCCTACTTTCGCTAGGATTGGCAGCTAAGCAAGATCAATCTCAGGGGACTAAAATTAAAATACTAAGTTTCACGGCAACTTTGTTTGTAAATCATGGAAAGAAGTATATCGTTTCCCAAACTTGCTGCATTTACAAATAGTCCAATTCAAACATTTTATTGCTTTTTTTTCTCGTTTGCAGTTAAGGTCTTAAATATTAAATGGTCACATTAAAATAACAATAAGTCCACTTCATTTAAGACTTTGAGAAGAGGTTGAATGCCCTGCATCATTAGTAAGAGAGGCATTAAGTTTGGAATTTTCACTACATACTCTATATTAACATTTTTTATTTTAATTCAAGCTGTTCTCCGGGAACTTTACTTCTTTTGTTGTGCTCTATTTTTCTGTCAGTTTGGTTTTAGAGCTTGCAGATGGTTTCTTTGGTAAAATAAAATGTGCCACTTTGCCTGCTTCGTTCATTGTTTCACTGTCTCTGTATTCAGTTCACAGCTCGTCGGGCCCACACAGCCAGCCGGCAGTGTAGTGACACAAAGAGTCCTCCTTCCAAACCTCTCCTCCCCCTGGAATCACATGTTTGCCCCCCCCCCCCACCTCCCTCCCCAACTCGACCTTCTTCGCGTTGTTCCCCACATCTTCACCTCTTCCCTCCCATCTGCAGTTAAATCACATGACTCCCCTTGGCTTGACCAGCCCCAGTCCTGTTCTGATAAGAGTTAAATAAAGGAAGTCCTTAGGGTGACACTCCAGACACAGGACAAACTGTATGTATGTAATCATGCAGATTGTGTGCGGGTCCACGCTTCACCACGCAAAGCTGCCAATGAAGCTGAGTGGGATGTGCACATTGCGTGGCCTTACTCTGCCGTGCAGCAGTGCTCTTGGCCCGCGGCAGCGTGCTGGCCCCTGAGCTCATCTCGTCCATGGGGTCCCGTCTCATGCGAGCATCTGAAGTGTGCAGAGCCAGATCGTCGTCCGCGTTGATGAGAGTCAGGTCCTGCATGCTGAAACTACGCAGCTTGTCCGACAGCACACCCTGTCCCTGAGCACCACAGCACCGAACACAGACGATTTTGATCAGTTAACATAAATCAGTCAGGCTCTATCAGAAAACCCAGGTAACGTGTCTACAGGATATAAACAAGATACATTCTGCTAATCAATCCAGCTGACTACACAACAGGCTGCACAGCCCGCACACTTTTCACACTTAACACAAACAGAACCATATTCTTTAGCTTCAAGTATATGTTTTCCAGTTATACACACTTAACTACAGTGATTGTGTGCGGCTTTCTCTACGCAGGCCGTGTAGGGAAAACCATTCAAACACATTGTGGGGATAATCTGATACATGTCACACAACCAGATTCAGAGTGTTACATACAAGACCTCTTTGACCAAACAGGAACTATGTCTTTAATGTAATGTTTTTAATGTTCTAGTGTGTATACAGTTTAAGTGTGTTCCCAGTAAAAATCTGTTGTTCTAGTATAACCGTTCGTTCAGCAGCTGTCAGAATATCCCACCGATCAAATCACGTGAGCAGGGAAACACCACGTGATCTCACTGGTTGATTAAGAAGTCGAACATCGGTCGCGAACTGTATCTCAACTTGTTTCACACACACAATATGTTCAGACTCGTTCAAAGATAATTGATAAAAACGCAGCTCACCTTGGTGGCTGCGGTGACGGCCGCAGTAGCAGCCAGGTTGAGACCCCGCTTTCCGAACCTCATCATGGTGTCGTAACTCCTGTCTTTGGCCTGTGTTATATACTCATCGATCTCCTATAGCACAGGAGGACAGTTGAGGGGAAAGACAACAGTGAAAGCAATCAGCACAAAGGAGAAGAAACATCGGAATGTTTCATCGTGCAAACTAGTTTATATTTGTGAAAGGGAATAAATGACTCATGTTCAAGCTCATGTTCCCACCTTCTCTTTGTTGGACAGGGTCGGGTGGACAAACTTGCGGTAGAGGACGCTGGAGCCTTTGGTGTATGGGGACAGGAGCCAGATCACAAAGGCAATCTTTAGCTCAAAGTAAAATGGAAACCTGGGCGACGAAACAAGAGTTATAATTATCAGCAATAAGAGGAAAAGGAAACAAAAGCTGTGAGGAAGGTGAAGACACCGGAGCTACGAAGAGAAGGGAAGACATCAATTCTACGTATAAAAAGGCTGAATAACTGAGTTGCACTTTATGATGCGTAAGTGAAAACCAGATAATTTAACATGAGAAAAAAATAATCACCAACAATAAGCCGTTTATTTATCACAACCCAGTTGATGGGTAAGTTGAGGGTAATGATTGATGAGCAGATCCCAACTCACCATGATAGGAGCAGGTCTGTGGCCGTCTCTGCTGTGGTGAACAACGCAAATACTATCCAGTACATCATCCACTTCACCTGGACACACACACACACACACACACACACACACACACACACACACACACACACACACACACACACACACACACACACACACACACACACACACACACACACACACACACACACACACACACACACACACACACACACACACACACACACACACACACACACACACACACACACACACACGGAAAGTATGATGGAGTATTAGTACCACTTAAGGGGGGGGGAATTGGAGAGTTCGATAATAAGCTCATAAAATGATGAGAATTAAAAGGGACCATAAGCGATTTTAATCCAATAAACTTTTTGTAAAAATCTGCGAATATTTCCTCACGGCCCACTCGCTGTCAGTTCTGTGTGAGCCTGTGTTTTTCGGCTCTGTAAATTGAAAACAAATGAATGGTACGGAGCGCACCACTCAACACTGTGTACGCAGCACTCCTTGACAACCTTCAGAGACGTGCTGGCAACAGATGCGTTGACTCAGAGGTTTTGGCCTCGTGGTTATGGCGTCTGTCTCCCACACCCGTGACTGCGTGATCATCATCAACAACAACAGTCCAAAATCGCTTACTGCCCCTTTAAGTAAAGGTTTCACAAATAACATCATATTAAGTATCAGGACTTTGAAAATATTGTGCAAGAAACTGTGGAAAGACCCACAAGGAGTTGGAGGAAATTGCCTTTTTAGTGGTGGAGGAAATGGCTGGTAAAAGTTTTTCTCTTTTTTCTCAAAATATAAGGACTTTTTACTCATTAACTCCGTTTAGTCTTGTGATATAATTACTTTCTTCTTGATTATTCATTTATTTACTCTTGTAAAATTATGGCCTTATTCTCGTAACGTAAGATTTTTGTCCTTCTTCAACATGACCCCAATACTCGAAGGGAAGTGAGAACACAACAACAAAAATAGCACATGAAAACTCACGGCGTTCAGTGAGCACGTGCTGAGACACGTGGAGATATGACAGAAGCCGCACACACAAACATGCCGACGCAGATATGTGACATGTGCTTCAGTCCGTTCAGATCACATCAGTGAGCATGGTTCATCTCCGGAGACAGAGGAAATGTGGGCCATCGACAATTTATGCAGTAACTTAAGCACTAAAGGAAATGCATAACAACAATCAAGCATATTCGTATATCAAATGTTAGAGTTAGAGGAAAGCCATGGATAGTAACATCTGTTTAAAATGCTTTAACAGGCCACAGGCCTGCTGCCGTGTAAACACACAATGCTGAATCATTTGACTCAGTAGAAAAGAGCCAAACACGAGGAAAGGGGAATGAAAACATTGGTACTAAATATGGCGTCCTTCACTCTAACTCGTCCCCTCATTCGCTCCTTCTGTGGCCGTCTGCTTGAGCAGCAACTTAGAGGGGAGGTTGCCATGGTAACCTACCAGGAGGAGACTGTTCTCCAGCACAAATCTATGCGGTGGGCCAGAGTACTGCCATGTCCTCCTCCGCCTCCTCCTCCCGGCCCCCCTGGCTCTCATCCCTTGCAGTGATGAGGTAAACAGGGAGGACCCCGTTTAGTTTACAGATTCAGCCAAAGACAGAATGAGACTCTTGTTTTTATTACTGGTTTCTAGTGGCAAGAC
This sequence comes from Scophthalmus maximus, assembly GCF_022379125.1. Lineage (NCBI taxonomy): Eukaryota > Metazoa > Chordata > Actinopteri > Pleuronectiformes > Scophthalmidae > Scophthalmus > Scophthalmus maximus. The sequence continues at coordinate 11,744,049 of NC_061523.1, forward strand.
TAAACCATACCAACCTCAAGTCATTATCACTTTATTTTATTTAAAAGATATTCACTCAAATTTTGCATAAAAGCCGCCAAATCTATAAAAACATCCCTCGGATCATTTAAAACTAACAAACTTTTAAAACTTAAGAGCATTTTAAAATGTGGAGATTTTCAGGCCCTATGACAAAATCTGGGCGTGAGTCATTTTGCTATCCGGGGTTAGATAGCTTCAAGCAGTTAATATGTTTTGGGTGTTAGTCACTGTTCAAGAGCCCAATAGATCATTGGTTCCAACATTTTGGCCTCATTTCCCCTTTAACACGGCAGCGCTACAAGTCATTAGTGGTCTCAACCCTGTGAACTAATAACTATTTCATGACAATACACTGTGAACAAATGCACAAGATGATGCATTTGCAAGCACATTCGCATTACTTTTATTTCAGTGGGTGAAAATGACCTGCTCAGAGAGATGAACAACACACTACTGTGTCTTTTCAAGGTCAAAACAATGTCATATCTAGCTTAGAATAAAATAAGAACTGACAGAGATAAGCAGGTTATATACAGTTTTTTGTGTCTTTCTGGCACCACGGCGACCCTATTCCAAGAGGGCTAGTGTGTCCCAAATTCACTGTCCTTCCTGCTTATGACCGTGTCTGATAGACATCAGATCATTATCAAACAGGCTTGTCTGATAATGAATCGTGTCCTCTGATGAAACATTGTCAAGTGTGTATCTCACCTAAAATTCTACCTGTGGGATTCGTATGAACTTTCCCTTTCACAATGTGTATCGTAAAATAAATAAATAGCTGACAGTAGCCCGGAACAAAATATCCCACAGCACAGTACCCAGAGGTGATACTCACATATTCCTTCACGTTCTTCGTTTTGACCGCCTTATATGAGGAGTATGCCGGGTAGAGCGTCCCAAAGGCGAGGCTGGAAGGAGCAGAGAAAGACTTGGTCAGAGGAGAGAGATTTAGCAGGAGGACACAGTCTCTGGGTGTTGATGCTGACACCTCACAAATATTGTCCTGCTTAAAATAAGAGCAGGTTAACCACGTTTGCTCAGAACTTATGTAAACACATGTAGCCGTCTGCACCGGGCTTTATATACTTGGAACAGTCTCTACATAGTTTGATCTGAATGGGGATGACGATCACTATTGAGAGGTGATGAACAGCGCCTTGTCAAAACAAAGTGCGTATGATAATCGCGGAGTAAGGAAGACTGCATCTGGATAAAGTGGGAAAACACACAAGTCTGCCAGGGTCGGGTCACCATGTGTTGCCTGCAAACAGAGCTGCCTTCCTGATGTGCACTTGGTCACATCCTGTGCCACCGGGATGATTTGTGCTGATGTGACAGGACCCTGAACGCTGAGTGAAGGGGGCAGCAGTGAGAGAAAGAAAGTCACCGGTTCGTAATGTTCACAGTTTAATCCAGAGATTGTGAATTATAACACGTTATCTACACCGAGGATTGTGTACGCATCGCACAAAGGCTCCCGGTGAGGCTTGAGCTCCCAGCTGTCGGCAGCCTGAGCACATGTAGCGTGTTTTTCAGCGCTTGTGTCGGCCCTGTGTCCCAGTATTGGTCTGAGCTGCTCAGTCATGTGTGCAGAGCCTCTCGGCTGTGTACAGTAAGATGAGTCGACCCATAGCAGGCCTCCGGGCGAGTTGAGTCCCTCAGCAGACACTCTGTGCCTCCTCGTGTCCCCATCTCATGTTCAATTCTTTGGATTTGAAGGCTTCCTCTCCTTTGATGTTGTTCGGACAAATCATTTTTCTACGGGGTGCGCTCACGCACGCACACACACACACACACACACGCACGCTGCGTGTTTAAAGCTGTATAAAAAGGCGAGAAATGACTGGTCTTGTGTGCGCGATGTGCAGCATCCATTATCATGCATATCCGGTCACATCGTTTGTCTCCCAATTGACGCATGACTACCTGGGGTGCAGTGAAGTGGAGGAGCCAGCTGCAAGCCACTGAAAGTAACAGTTTGCCGATGTACTCAATTTAATCCAGGCGAGCAGAATGCTCACGGGAATGAAAGCGACAGCGACATTTGCCACACATGGGCCTTTCATCACATCATAACAAACGCACACAAAGATGACACCATATGTGATGTGGTCAGACGGCACAACATCCTGCTCGGAAACCCACAGCAGTCACTCGATATAAAACAGGATTAAAGCAGCATTATAACTATCTGCGTAAACAATGGCGATGCTGACAGCTGATTACAGTCGAGTCATCCTCACTCCACTCAGGATGTGGTGTGTTCAGGTGGACGCCAAGGCCTGAACTGCTGATGCAGATTTTTTCTTTTTTGAATATACACAAAGTCATCCATGTTTTTTTTCTGGCCGGCTCCTGAACATGGGCCCAGCCAGGGGGCGGATGGAGGGACGGATGGATGGACACATCCCTGATGGGGCTGCTGCAGTCACGTTTGACCAACTCATGTTACCAGATGGTGTCCTGCAGAGAAGCTCAGTCACCACAGCAGCAACACCCAGGCTGTGTGTGTGTGTGTGTGTGTGTGTGTGTGTGTGTGTGTGTGTGTGTGTGTGTTTTTAAAGCCATGACAGGCACTTTGGAGTCCGTCTCGAGCGAGGCTGGCATATTAAGCAGGTTTTACTTTGCCATCATCATCATCATCATCGTCATCATCATCATCATCATCATCTCCCTGCCAACACATTAACGGTCAGGTGGTCCCTGGCTAGCCAGCATACGTTCGTTTCCAGCAGCTAGCAAAGATTGTGCCGCATCACACAGACACAAAGCTCGACTGTGACTTTAACCCACGACATGTTTTAAATGCTGCATTACTGGAAATACAAAACAACACGAGAGACAGAGGCCAGCGGCGAGCTCTCAGCGGCGCCGCGGTGCCGCATCGGGCAGCCGATGACTGGAGCCGTGTCGCGTGTGAAGCAGGACGACAGACGCAGCCCGTACTCACACAACTATCCTCGAAATGATCCACGAGACCATCTTCGAGGAGGGGGGGGGGGGGGCGTCGGCCGTGCGCCGTCCGCTTCTAGGGGATGTGTTCGGTTAGCCTAGCGGGCTAGGTGCCCCGCCATTCCCCCTTCCAGGACGCGATTTGTTGTGATGCGGACCGGGTGGCAGGCCCGGTGATGCCGCTCCGCCCTGCTCCGCTCGGCTCGGCTCGACTCGGCTCGGCTCGGCTCTGCTGTCAGGTGGGCTACGGGAGGCTGTGCTGCAGTGTGCCTGCTCCGGACCGCCGCTGCTCTCCGCTCTCTTCGCCTCTGCCGCTGGAGCCAGGGACTCTTAAAGGGCCAGTGTCTCAGTTCAACTGCTCCCGTCCGCCGCACTGACACTCATCCGATCAGCTGCGTTCATTAGCAGCAATAATGATGAATGGGTGACGACAGATGGGTTAACTACACACCGACTTCTGTTGATCAGAGTAAACGTGTATAATTGTGAATGACAATTCCCATATTTAGGTTAGGTACCAGTGCATCCAAGCGTCCCTGCCTGCATGTAATCGTCATCTTACCAACTCCGCAGACACTGACATAACAGCACGTGGCATCAGGAAACAGTCACGATCGATGGACTGTAAGATTAAAGTTGGTAACACGGTTTGAGACGGCTCATGTATCAGTCCATCGTCATGCCTGCTTTTCTTTTCTTTTTGTCCATTTACACAAAACAGTTCGACCTTTATAGTCTGTGGAAAGTGAGGCCAACTCCAGCTTTGTTGGAATTAATGTCTTCATTTCTCATCACAAGGCTAGTGGGAAATGACCGCATTTAAAAAGACATTTAGCTGTATTTAATTCATTATTCAAATGACGAAATTGTTTTAGAAATTGTATTTTTTCCCCAATATTTTCCTTTGTTTTTAAATTATCAAGTGAGTGCTGAAGTAATGTATCTATACAATTTCAAATATTTGCTCCCAAATATTAGGATGTGCTTTTATTTGTTTTTAAACAATTGAAGATGGATTATCTTTATTGGAATGTTCGCTCAAAACACCTGACAGCCTCAGGCTCCAAACTGAAAATGAAATGTTAGTGTAAATAACGGTTCATTGAAGCTCTGATGCAGCCATTTTAACACTTTTCCCATTTCTTATAGACGCTCTGCTGTCCATCGTATACATATAGGTTTTGTCAGTAAAAATACAAACAAAGCGAACAGTAATTTTTGTAAATTTTATTGTGAAAAATCAAACAGACTGCTAAGATCAATATATATTGATACGATGTTAATGGCCAGTAGTTCTGTTCAGCTGCAATTGTGATTTTTGAACTGCCCTCTCTGAAGTCCTTCTTATCATTACCTAGTGGTGTATAAAAAGAAAAGACTTCTTTCTCTAGAACTGAAATAAGAAAACTAAAAATACAAAACTTTGGTCTGCTTCTCTTCACTGGCTGCTTCCCAAATTCATTCCAGCCGCAGAGGGCAGAGGCAATCAGCTGTTTTAAAAACTCAAATAACAACGAAAAAAAATCTACAAAAACAGGTTAACCTCGCCCCTATTGAAGAAAAATAATTGTTGACGTCATCAAAATAGGAACGTTAGCCCGGTACTCACATTTTGTCAGTCGCTTATATGTAAGCTGAACCTCTGCTCCAAAGGCACGTCAGCTTTTACCTCCCTTACTCTCACATCATACATATACAATGAGAACAACAGAACAAACACACTGACCTTAAATACGGCGTTAATCAGGGGCAAAAAGAAAAACAACTAGACAAATTTGAGCGTACTGTGTAACAGCGATAAAGGACTTTTCCTTCATCGAAGCACTGACTAACCCATCCCCCCTCCCCTCCCGGTATAATCCCTCACCAGATCAAATGGTTTTTTTCCGCAAAAACAAATCTCCACTTCCCCCCCAAAAAACCTACACTCTGTATTCTGCAGCTTGTGTATGTAGGTATGTTATGTATACCGTGTGTGTGTGTGTGTGTGTGTGTGTGTGTGTCTGTGTGTGTGTGTTTACATAGTAGTGCGGTCTTCAGAGGCTGGTTGTCTTGGGACAGCGTTAAGTTAGAGGAACTAAGGGCGTGCTAGTTTAGGTTCATGGGCTTTCAGTGTCCCAACAGCGTCCTTCACTGCGTGATAGATGATGTTCTTCACCTGAGGAAAACGACAGGAAGAGCCTGTTAAAACAATGACAGACGTGGAGACAGCCTCCTGCCATAGAAAAATGATACCTCACACTGATACCTCACACTGACTAACACTAACACTTATACAAACACGATGCCAGAGTTTCTAACACAGTCTAGTTTCAGGATGCTTTAAGTGAACTAGCATTTTATAATGCTGTGTTCATTTTTCAGTTTGACATAAATTGCATTGGTTGAACTTAATTTCCATCAGTTCCTACTTCTTTTACTCAGTGCAACTAATGAACCGTGACTGAATTCATCACGTCTCTTGTATGTGACATCAGCAGATTATTCAAGATGTGTTAATAGGTTAAAAAAAATCTGGCAATCGGCACTGGACAAAGTTCTGGTTAGTTTTATGAACTAGAATGAGACAATGTCACAATATGAGAGAAAAGCACACAAACCTGGAGCTTGTCTTCGTGGTTTGTGTGAGTGGTGGACAGGTGTCTGAACTCCTGGGTCAGCCTGAAACAGTGCCTCACATGCTCAGGAGACACAAAGTCCTCAGCCACCTTGATGCAGCTGTACAGGTTGTGCACCTGGTAGGGAAGGGCGTAGGATGTTAAATATGTTAATGGGATAATATAACACAAACATGCACACAATGTGATTCGTATAAGCAAGTTCTCTCATCCTGACCTGGTGTGGTGCTCCAGCAGGAATGAATACAGCATCCCCCAAGAACTGTACAATGGCCCAGCCCTGGACACCATATTCTTCATAGAGCCTGCGGCGGAGCACCTGGTCCAGGTACCAGCTCTGGTCGTGAATAGGGTCGTGGTCTGGAGGGTTTTCTTGACCCTGCTCTTCTCCCACCTGACACAGATACAGATAAACCATGACATAATGCAGTTGATCAATTTGAACCACATGATTCTCTTTGGTGTTTTTTTGTTGGAAAAGAGCTGATGATGTCTCGTGATTTTTGTTCGTGCATTACAATGGATGTGTTGACATCATGGCGTACGTAGTGCACAGATCATATGCTTCATCACTGTCTTTGTAATCAACCCTGTCTCTGAGGGTATAATATAACACGTGTAGAAGCCAATGACAGTGGCGCTCGAGAGATGAGACGCTGTTTCAAAGAGACATCCACTGGTTGCTGACCTTGCGGAGCAGTTCTCTGATCTTCTCAGCGTCCTTGGCGGCGTAGATGTGCCAGAGTGCTCCAGGTTTCTCCTTTGCCTCGTACACCCTCCTCTTCGTCATTTCATCCACATCGCCCTCCTCGATGGTGGTCATGACCTCTGTAGGACCAAACATAAACAACGGCGCACACATAAAGGGGAGCAACGGGTCACCAGCAGTGTCTCTCTGATTACAGGGAGTCTCTTCTATAAATGAGCCCATAAATATGGTTTTGAGATTAAATTGCTGAGCATATAATCAATCTTATTGCTGTTTCAGCATGAATTAAACATTACTGTCTTCTCATGTATTCAGCTCGAATACTGACTCAATGTATAAAGCTTAAATTCTGGAGCAGTGACCTGGACTGTCAAGATACATTTGTATTTTTAATCTTTTGCAGTATAATTCTAAAACAACTTAATGTCAATCTATTTTGCTGTCGGCAAATGGCTGTAGTTCTCAATTGGTGGCTCATGACTCTAATGGGCCGCAGGTCCTTTGTATGTGGACTGCAGGACAGAGTGTCATAGGAACCACAGCACAGGCAAGTGGCCATCAACCTGCGAGGAGGAAAGACGGCTGCTGGTGCTAGCACTGCTTATGTTAGCCACACTCAGAGTGTCCTCGTACTTTTAGCCCACATTGAATAATCTGTGATTTTTTTTCTACAGCATGAGAGCAGTCTAGATTACTGAACTTTGAATTTTGACAAATCTGTGAAAGCGGTTCAACGATTTTCTAAGGTTTGTGACTAATAACAAATATGAATCCTGTGGCTGGACCAGTTGAGAACCACTAGTGCCAAGAAAAGGACAACTTACACACTACACAATCACATTTACTGACTCAACACTTACATCCACAGCCTACGGTTAATCCTACGACTATAGCACTACTCAGCCAGAGTCCTACGCTCTAAATTTAGCACTAAAAGATGAGTTATTCAGAAAGATGGTAAGTGGAAGAAAACACATTGATGGCTAATGTATGTACTTCTGTGAAGTTCTGTCTTTCATCAGCACGAGGCAGTTTATTCCCATTGTATGTGCATTCAGCTACGTGAGATACCGGAGGTCAACAGTGTCTGTGTGTGTATACTGGCACAGTCATTATTATCTTATCAATAACACATGATCCCCTCACAGACCTAAGATCAGTACCCAGGCTTCATCAGTGTGTTTCTTGTAATATGTGAGGCAAACTGTAAATCCCCTAACCCTAAGTAGAAGAAAGGGACTTCCATTTAGTTTATGTTTCTTCACTTATGTTATCTTCACAACTGGTAGTGGGTCTTTGTATCATTCTATCAGGGTTTTTTTTATTAATCAATGTCAAGAGAAGGTTTTTGCTCATGGCCATACTCAGGGCTCACTTTCCCACAAGGTCTGCCAGCATATGTTGCTGCTAACACAGGCGACTATTATCGGATTTTCTTCCACTCCTGGTATTACCTTTACCCTTTTATCAGCAATTGCTGTTTGTCATGTCTGTAATACCCATAACTATTTAATAGGAATATATTCATAAAACAGAAGAGGGGGGTGGGGGTGATGAGTGAGGGGAAGCCTGCAAGGAAATATGGTTCGCCAATTCTAGATGCACTTCATCTAAAAATGTTCTCCCACAGTGTGAGGGCCAGAGCACAGCTCACCCAAAGCTAGCACTAACCGAAGATACACACACTGCTGTTATTTATCAGATTGTGCTGTTCATGGAATTAACACTAATGAACTGACTGAACCCCAAACACAACACACTTTTTTTTTTACACCGACCCTGAAATCAGTTTAGTGGTAGAAAGTGAGAGATCTCCAAGGGGAAACAAGGAAAAATGCCAATGGCATCTGTTAATCAAGTGTAAATAAAGGTGGCATTTACATAGAAATGTAGAACGGGATAAAAAAAGACAGAACATGCCACAGTGGAAACTAACAGATGGGTCCCAATGCTCTGGCCCCTACTGCACAGGTAATACAATAAGGGTGGAAGAGTTTAGAGGGGGAGTTAGTCGAGAAGAGGGGCATGCTTGTGACACAATTGAAAGTCTACAGACCTTTGTATCCAGACAGATCTCCCTCTGTGAATGAGAAATTTTGCCACAATGTAAATGAGTGAGACCGACGGGACGGTGTCTTCAGGGTACTATCCAAGCCAATCAAGCCTGGACCAACTATAACAATATAATAAGCATGAAGGGGGTGGAAAACAGCCCTGGAAGTATTCTGTACGATTGCTCGGGGAGATGCGTTTGATAAAATCAAATTCTTTTTTCATTTATATATTGTATTATGTCCAATAGAATTGGTGTTGGTTTTAGGGGAAAAACAAAAACAAATTTGCATGTAATATTGTAAAAGATTATTGCATTATAAAATTATTTTTACATGAAATTATTATGTCTTAATATATCTTTAAGGACGCAAGTAGTGACAGAGAGAGAGACAGAGAGAGAGAAAGACAGACATGTCACAGTGAAAATGTTGTTACTATGCCAGACCGAGGAAGAAAAATTACTAATCGTTACATCATTAATCTGTTTCTGGTTGAGTTTATGCGTTAAGATGATGCCTTTCTTCTAGCCAGCCTGCAGGCTAGTTTATGAACATGGGAAAATGCAAGTTTACCGATTAAGTGGCTTGAGAATGACGAGTTTATCTAGAACAAGTATATTTTCCGATTTGGTGTGTATTTCCACTGCAAGTTTAGTTTCAAAATTAATTTCCAGATGTATCAAAAACATCTTAAAAATTTAGAGAGAGAGAGGAAGAAAGAGATAGGGGGGGGGGGGGGTGAGAGAGAGTTGTGTTTAGTTGCTGACCTTGGTCCTGGTCTCCATCTCCTTGAGGGATGCCGACGTAGACCATGACGTTGACAGCATCAGATACATCCAGATGGAGGTTAGTGGTTCCCACCTTCCTGTCTTCACTTGAGATTAAGCCTGGTGGAAAGAAGGCAGGGAGAGAGAGACAGAAGATGAAGACAATAACAGGATATAATCGAGGGAAGGGCAGAAAGAAATGAGAAATGCAGGTGAGTCAACAGGGGATGAAAAACTCAGCCAATCCTTCTCACCATAGGCATTGTACATCTTAGGGCCGAGGTCCGGACGCACAAAAAAGTTGGGCAAACGGGCGGCGAGGTTTAGACGACCGTCTCTTTTTGTGTACTCAGGCAAGGGGAGGTTGTCCATCAGATCGTCAAAACTGGTAAAGGTGTGAGAGATTAATCAAATATATGATTGACCTAGCATAAGTAGGTTTCGCGAATATGTTTTGTACCTTACAAATAATTCATTGGTTCACAAAAAAATCTTGATGCAAAACTCTTTTTTTTAACTTACAAGAGAAACAATGGGTTAACAAAATAGTTTTGTTTGTTATTTCTCAAATATTCCTCAAAGTAAGATGACCAAACTACAACAAGATTAAAAGATTAGTGAAAATACCAAAATGAGATACCAGCTCACAAACCCTTCATTAAAACAACTGACACCATATAAACTGTATATTCCACTTATAAACTCAAAAAAATATTCATTATCCTATATAATAAATGAGATTCACATTTATATATAATTCCTTCTGTGGATGATGGCATATTATATGAACATTATATTTCTGGATCCTTTACCGTGTGCGCATCATGTCCCTGAAGTCTTCACCTGGGGGCCAGTCCTTTAACTTCAACACCATGGGCTGGCCATCATTATCTTGCAGTCGCTCTGCATTTGCCAAAAAAACACATTAGGTACCATTTGAATATCAGAGAGAAAGTGGCATTAAAATAACAGACACAAGCCAAACCACAAATAAGAAGAATATCAATTTATTTGGCAAAAATAATTGGGGCACTCACTGGCGATGACCTGGAAGCCGTCCCAGAAGTCTCGCACCTTCACATCAGAGATGATGGCACAGTTTCTGCAGTTGACCAGGTCTACGTCCTGGTCTCCAAACTCCTCACTGAAGGCTTCAGGTCGCCACAAATTTGCTTTCAGACGTTTATGTATCCCTGACACCAACACGGGCTGGACACAAAGGAGACGAGATTAGACCGCAGACCGACAAAGCAGCAGAGGTCCACACAGTAAAGTTTCAACCCATGTTTTTCCAACAGCCAACCATTGAGATATTTCATCCATATTCTGCGAAAAACTGAGTTACACCAAGTGTGGTTCTTACCTGTCCCTGCTTCCAGCACTCTCTGAAGATCTTCCAGTTGTTGCTGTTGCTGGGATCTTGTAGGCAGAGGAGTCGTCCATCACAGAGCCAAGAGTGTGAGGTATGTGGTTCTAAAACACTAAGGCCCATTACTCCATCTTTGCGGCCTCCAAAAGCAGAAAGCTCGCCACCCTCCGAGGTTCCTGTGCGACGGCCTTCTGCCTTCTTGGTCTCCACAACTGAAGCGATGATGTGATCCAGGAAGTTTGGGAGGCTGCTCTTCAGCTTGTCGCTCTAAGACACGCAAGTGTTTTTGTTACTCATCTTTGAAATTTAACTTAAAAGCCGAATAATTTATAGTAAGAGACTTTATTTAGAAGTTCCACCCCGACAATTTTGTAATTGCACGGTTTGGGTCATTACTACACCAGTAGATGGCAGTAACACAATTTTATCACACACACTTCATTTATTGCCAACCTTAGTAGTTTTGTCATTTCAATTATGACTTGCATGCACTATTTCATGCAAATTTTGAAAACTTAAGTCAAAAACAACAACTTTTCCCTTGACAAGATAAAGTTACAAAGGGGACTGAATGGTTTATGGTCTTTAACAATACTCCAACTTTAAGAACTAGGAATTATATTGTTAGACATCAAATTAGAAATTTCAAATAAAACTAAATCAAATTGAGTAAACATAATGTAAACATAAACAGGGTTAATACGTACGCCTGCTGAGGTAAAGACTGAGGGGAATGGTACCCCACTTTCTCCAGGGCCCTGGGGGAGTTTGCCAGGTCCAGAGTTGAGCAGATCCCGGAGACTGGACCCTTCCGGTTTGGACTGGGCCATGCTTGAGCCCAGGAGCAGGCTGTTAAATAGCTTAGGGCTAGAAGCAGAAGGCTTTGACAGGGCACTGAGTGAGTCCAGGCCAAAGGGAGGTCGGCTGTCTCGATTCATCATGGAACGAAGTGAACCAGATTCTGGAAGAAGACGGTGATGTAACTTTATTGTTGATTTAGATTTTTTTAAAAACTCTGACGCTTTATTGCCTCTTTCCTACTCACCCTTGGTATCATCCTTGGCTTTCTGTGTGGCCAAGTCTGCCAGCCAGTGTAGGGCAGAGCTGTTGCCCTCACCCGATGAGCGTGACTCCTTGGCAGAGGACTGGGTGAGGTTACAGGGGGAGGATGTGCCACTGGTGGAGTTACTAGTACTGCCCACACTTTCCCCACTCCCACAGTCTGATGGTGCTGCTGTCTGTGTAGTTTCTGTTTTAATCGCTGACGCTTCTCCCTCTGTTTTTGGAGTGGTGCCAATACCAGAAGCTGCTGCAGCTGCAAGTCCACCGCCGCCACCACCACCACCGCCGCTTGTTGTAGACTGCCGAGACAAGCACAACCAAAATTTTAAAGTCTATTTAATGGAGAAGTGCAGACTAAGAAAAAGTTGCTGGGGCACAACAGTACCTGTGAAATCCCATTGGGAGCAATAGGGCGTACTAGAGGCTTGGTGTGTCGACTGGTACAGGGACAATTGGCCTTAATGCCCCACTTGCCTCTTGCTGAATGCACCATGTCCCCTATGTTGTAAAGAGCTAAGAGAGAATGGCAATAAAATAAACATTACAGCTCTTAATGCACTGATACAAGATCATATCTAATACTTGATGATCAGATTATAGAGATTTATAGATTGATGAATATATATCATAATGTAATGTTACCTGTCCCAGGTATAATCTGCGTAGGCATGAGGTTCTGTGGCTCATGAGGTTGACCTTTAGCACATTTCAACCAAGAGAAAACCTCATCCTCCGGACCTTCATCCACATCTAAAGGAAAGAAAATTTTGAACTGTGTTTCCAATGCACTGAATATTAACCTTCATATTAACATGTTTGGTAATGTGATTAAAAATACACAATGAAATGTTAGTTTAACACAGTAATATGTACTAAAGGGGTTAACTTAGCTCTAATGTTCCTTAAATGTCACTGTTAACTCACCCTCCCTTGGCCTGTTCCTGCGGAGCCGATAGCAGTCCAGACACACTCCAAAGCCACACTTGCGGCACACCCAGTGGATGTTAAACAGGGTAGTCTCGCACACATCACACATTTCTCTAACGCCTCGCACAGCACGTTTCCACGCCACTTTCTCTGAAGGACAGGTAAAAAAAGGGTTTATTTACACACTTCTGAAAGGTGGAGTGTTGACAAAAAGACCAGATACTAATTGTGAAGAAACGTGGGCCCAGAACAGAGCAGGCAGATGCCTATATACTCACGGTGAGGTTCCACCATCATCATGGCCTCCTTCTCAGACATGACCAACTGGCAGAACTGGTCTCCCACATTGGCCAGGATGTACTTGGATGTATCGAGGTCAAGCCCCTCTTGGACAGCTGGTGCAGGTAGCCACAAACTCATAGCCATGGAATCACTCTGCTGAGGACTCAGAAAGCCTTCAACACGCAGGATACCTTTACGAGTGAAAGCCAACCTGGTCACGGTTAAAAAGAAAAAGTTAATTCTGCAACCAATCATAGTTTGTAAGTATTGCATCCTCTATTCTGATAACTTAAAGGAAAATCAAACACAAAGGCAGACATATAATCCACACCTTCTGAAGTGGAAGAAACGACAGGCTACATTTGGGTCATCGTCATCGTCACTTTCTTCGTCTGTATTCCGATATTTACGGTAACGCTCCAGGCGGCACTCGCGGCACTTGTGCAAGTGAGGGGCCACATTGATGCAGGAGCCGTCCTGGAGAAAGGACTCACCGGACTGCTTCAGACGACGCACCTTGCTCTGGTCTTTTAACACTGACTGACCCACTAGAGGATACAACTTAGTGTTAATTCAGCTTGTTACCACAAAGGATTCAGCAGGATCTAAAGAGTTGACAGGTCTTACCTTTGAAAGGCTTGTTACGTGGACGACCCTTGGAAGCCCCTTGGACTTTAGCTTTCTGCAACATGGCCCCATCCTTGGCAACGTGTGGTGGTCCTCCTGGAACTTGACCTTTCTCCGGGCCCTCCTCATTCTCACTCAGGTCTGACAGGTCACTGTTGCTGCTGGAGTCAGAGTCACGTTTGGATGCTTGGCCTCTTTCCTCCAACGTAAACTTCTGAGACTGGCTCTGGTCAAAAGACACAGGCTCTTCTTCCATTCCACCAGGGCCAGTGCTTCCAAACATGCGGCAGCCTGAGGTTGATGAAGGCATCTCCCCAACTTCTTTCTCTTCCTTTGTCACAGCCCCTTCACACTGTGACTTCTGAGAGGCCGGTGCTGGAGAGGACGAAGAGCTGGGTGAGGCAGCTGCCGAGAGGGCTGGGAAAGAGGAAGCCAGAATCCCCTTAGGTGGCTCTGCCATAGTGAATAGGTTTGGCTTGCTGTCTGAGGCAGGACCCAGAGTCTGTGGCTCAGCCCCACTGAGTCCAGCAAAGGGTACGTGGGAGGTTTTGTCCCCATATGCCAAAAATGGATTAGTGGGCTCCTTGGAGGCTTGCAGAAAAAGGTTCTGGTGGCTATCTGAAGTAGGAAAACTGGATTGCAGGCCTAAGCCCCCTGTGGAAGTTCCATTATTACTGCTCTTCTTAGCAGTACTCTGGGCTCCAGAAGCTGCAGTCAGACCACCAATACTTATACTAGAGCCTCTTCCTCCTGCAGAGCCACTGATGCCCTGGAAGGCTGATGACGATTTGTTGAGCACACCATTTCCTGTCGGATGGGTCTCAGGCACTTTGGGCTGGTCAGGCTTTTTCAGTCCTTCAGTGGAGTTTGCAGGCTTGAAAAGGCTTGGGGGCTCTTTACTCAGGCTCTCAGACACTGCGGTGAAGTAATTTGTGTCCTTGGATTGGGTCTGACCAGCAGTTAGGCTTGGGCCAGAGCCAGAATTCTGGGTCATGCACTGGAAAAACAAGTTTTGGTCTTGCTGGGATTGAGTCTCATTCTTTGCCCCACCAAAGCCAAAGCCAAAAGGCCTGGGAGTGTCCTGCGAGGTTGTCGGAGTGGTAGGAGCTCCATTGGTCTGAGAGGTAACATCTCCAAATACAGGAGTAGCTGGAGCAGCCTGGGGCAAACGGAATCCCAAGGCAGTTTTAGAGCCCTAAGAAACAACCAATAAGGTAAAGTAAAATGATATCAATAACAGAAACAATACAATGATAACATCAAATATTGGTGCTGACAGTACTGACATGTCTTACCTCAGTCTGGCTTCCCCAGGCGGGGGCTTTAGGACTAAAACCCACAGAGGCAGAAAGTGCCACACTAGGACCACTGTCATGCGACCAAGAAATAGTGACAGGGCCAGGGGAAACAAGAGCAGCTGTTTTAGAGAAGGCTGACTGGGAGGCCTCCTCTCGGTCTGGCTGGGGGGATGGGGTGGCCTTGGGGGCAGGAGCACCAGGGACCAGGCTTGGCATCTGGCCTAGTGAGGGGAAAGATGTGGTGGAGAAGGGAGAGGGGGCTGGTTTGAGGGGAGGAGGAGTGGGGGTGTGTGTAACGGTGGTGGTGGAGTCTGCTGCCCCTTGCGTGGATAGTGAGCGACCGTTTTCTTTGACGTGGGCTGGATAACGAGGAGTAGGATCATTTGATTGGTCCATCTGGAGTGAAGAGTTGGTATTGGGGGACGACACTCTGCCCTGAGGAAAGGTTCCTTCTGAAGAGCTTCCGTTTTTGGTTGTGCTACTGACTCTTTCGCCGGAGTCTTCAACCCAGATCCCAATCCCTTCCACTGGCGTTTTGTTGGAGTCGACACAGTTTTGTGTGTTAGCTCCCGCGTCTCCAGCTCCTTTAAAACGTTTCAGGTTCAAGTCATCCTCACCTTCGGAGGCAGTCCTACGTCTGCGTCCACTATCACCCTTTATTGTTTCACTGTCCTTCCTTCGCCGCCCATTCTTACCAAGCTGAAAAGGGAGAACATTTTAAGAAGTAACTCTTTTAATACGTTTCCAAAAAGGAATTTAAACTAAAAATACATGAGTACAACCAATTACAGAGTATAGTCAGATTTATAATATGACGACCTTACCTCCCCCTCTGCTAGCATGACATGTATCACGCGAGGATCTACTATCTGATTCTCTTCTCCCTACAGCAAAAAAAAGTTTTATTAAAGTGGCATCCTTTCAGAGCATGCCCAAAATGTGTTCATGCAAAACATAAGAGTGATTTACCTTATCCAAGGTAATCTCCATGATGTGTGATATGGGGTCATGCTGTGAAACCAGTCCGGAGGCCCAGCACTCCTCGAACTCTGGCTGGTACACATGAACCCTGCGTCCTTGAATAGTGTATGAACCTAAAAGACAGTATGTATGAATTACATTCTGGCCAATTTAAAACATGAACTGGATGTGGAACAGATGATACTCTACATTTAAATCAGGGATGATCTTCTTTTTTTTTCAAGAGTGAAGCATCACCACCAATAGCTTAGCGGCATTATATCTTCACTGTTTGATATTATCCACAGTCTACATTTCCACCGTCATACCTCTTGTAGCAGGCTTTTCCTTTTTGTGCAATCTTGTCGCAGTTCAGTTGCAGATCAGTGAGAAATAAAAACTGGAATGCATATTCACTTGAACTATTTAACTTATTTATATATCTATTTTGTTTATATTTAAATGTGTTTAAAAATGGATTTTGCAGTCTATAACAAAAAAGTAATGGCAGGCAGTTGGGACTATATTTTGGGGGGTTTTAACAGAACCGAACAACAGATTGTCGTTCTGTCTGCATTTTAAATCAATCATAATGATGAGAGCTTTTGCCCCAGTGATTAGCACGTCTGTATACCATAGCATAGGCTGCAGGTTTGCGGCCCGCGCAGTGCAGTCTATTCATCAACAACAACAAAGAGAGAGAGACAAGCTTTCTCAAAAATTGCTTACTGCTCCTTTAAGTAAAAAGGCTGCAATACTGTAAAGACATAAAATCCAGCCAGAGCACTGCAGCATTAAATGACAGTTATACTGTTTGACGATATCAGTATTTCCAGCGAATTAAAAAAAAATTATATTGCATCTATGCAATGCCTAATCGGCAACTTTTCTACATCAGAAACTCAATGACTTGCAGTCACTGGTGTTGTACCATGAGGTCATGTTTTCACCCGTCTGTTTGTTTGTTTGTCAGCAGGTTGTACAAACAACTGAACAGGTTTCCATGAAACCTGGTGGAAGGATGGGACATGGGACGAGAAAGAACCAATTAAATGTTGGCACAGATCGAGAAAATTGGGCAGATCCATGAATATTTTTATGGCTTTCTTTAACATTTTTTGACACTTTCACCAATTTCCCAGGGAATAGTGCATGGATCTTGTAAAAAGGGAAATGAGGCATATTAAGGGGACTGATATCTATTAGTGTGTGCAACTTGATGAGGCTTGATTGAATTAAAGGGGACTGTTAGGCGTTGGTGGAGGTATGCGCTCCACTGAGCATTATTGACAGGTGTAGGCATTTCGAATGTACAGTAGGAAGAGGTAGTAAAGGAAAACAACAAACCCTTCCTGAAGATCTCCTGTAATTCAAAGTCAGTGCGCCAGCTGGAGATGGCAGCCTGCAGAGAAGGCTGCTCCAACAGTAAAGGGTGTCTTGTGTCTTTATCAACCTGCACAAGGACACAAAGCACACCGTCCTGAGATATGGTTCGCAATTCAGCAGTAAAGAACTAAAATATGTGAAACTTCACACGAGAATATTACACAAGAGAACATCAATATTGCAACTAACATTTACCACTGTTTTTATTTATCCCATGACATTTTTTGTCATTGTGTGTATTGTATATATCTGATAAAAAGTGAAAATAGCTAATAGGTATTTAGATTTAGTCGTAAGAAACAGAAGACAAGAAGCAGAACCAGCAAATGTGTTTTAATACTTTTTGAAAAATATCCTAAATAATTAGTCTAAGTTTTTAAGTTTACTGTGAATGAACTACTGGTTTATTAACTAATTTTTTGGGCACTTAACAACACCACTGTAGGATTAACAAACACAGTAAGAAGAATGTACACACCTCAAATCTCTGGATTGTTTTGTTATCAGGCAGGAACTCAAAGTTCTTGTTTCCAAAATACTCCACAGGAACCAACGATCCTAAACCCACTCTATCCACTAGGGAGCGGAAGACCTGAGAAAAAAGACAAAACTATTCAAATTTGTTGACACGTACCATTAGAAATAAAGCACTGGGGTGTTATGTTACGGTCAGACCAAACGTATCCCTAAGCATTCATATCAGTGAGCTTTTTGCTTTAATATGCATATTTTAAGGTTTTCATATTCAATAGCTCATTCATTTCTGAATTTATTGACACCAAACCACCTCTCATGTGTCTGGGAAATCCTCTCACAACTTTAACAGCTGTTAGTTTGTGAAAAAGGCCTTAGCAAATCCCTTTGCATCCTTATCAGTGAGCATCGTGCTTTAAAATGCATATTTTAATCATGTGGTATCGAAAAAGTATCAAAGTATCGATACTTTTAACAACCCTATGTTGCAGACATTCTTGCTCCTATCCACTGTCCAAATGATCACTCACCAGAGCAGGCCAGGCAGTGGGTGATGCTGGGGCTCCCGTGGTCCCAGTGCCATCATTCCGATTGGCCCAAACAACAGAGTCTTCTACCAACACAGCTTTCACCCCTTCATCATACACCTGCACCCAGGAACAACGCTGTGAAGCGTTCTCAAACTCCACAAATACCTGCAGTTAGAAAAACAAGAGCAAGCAGCAACATAAACATAAGGACTTCTAAGAGATCATTGGGTCACAGAATTTGTGGACTGGTTGGAGGGAGGTCTGGATCTTGCCCAAACACCTTGTCTGGAGCTTATTTTTTTTGTATTTCATGGAGTCAGAAATATACTCAAAGAGCTCACTGGAGACGGACAGAGCCAGGTCAGTCAAGCTGTTCAGGCATGAACTCTGGAGAATGATTGCAAATGTGATAAACGCAGCAGAAGACTTTCCGAATGTGATGTGTTCACAAAAAAAACCGGAACCAATTAACAATGACATAATCAACTGAACAATAAAACTCCTTAGCCAATCCAAATAAAATCAACCTACACATGGTAAACTTTACTTCCTTCCTCTTCTGATGCAGAGTTTGACATTTGCATCACTGACTTAGAATGTTGGTAGGACACCATGACACCTCCTTTTTGTCTGTGTTGTAAACCTGATAGTGGAGGTTTATCATTGTGTGGACACGGGTGAATTTAAACACCACAGACACTGCTGAAGATTTTGACTGCAGCAGTTTTGTGTGACAGAGACAAGCTGTGAGAAACAGGCTGGACCGTTATGAGCGTGCCTGACTCCCCCAGCCGCTGCTTCTGGGCCAGTCAGGTTTGTTTAGAGCCAAGGTGGAAAATTTGGAATGTTATTGATTAACACCACTGATGCATCTTACGAGTCAATTACCCCCATCTGCTTTGATTTAAAAAGGAGAAGGAGAAAGAGCTCGGGAGTGAGTCAGAGAGAGAGAGAGAAGTTAATTTGAAGAAACTTGGGTTAAGTTGGAGCTTATGTTACAGTGGTTACTTGTTCCTAAAGCAAAAAGGTCACACTGCGAGTGGCAATTGTACAGAGGTCACATCAAGCCAACTGCTGAACATTCAGGTACTGACTTGCTCCCTCCTTCCACTGTATAAAAAAATGGACGCAGATTTTTCATAAGGGAGATTTGAGATTTCTGTCTCCACCCCAATAAAATCTTGATTAATACTTTTCTGTTTATGCTGCTGACAGCACTAAGAATGTATATACATTTTAAATGTAGGCCTACGGGAACATCCTTAGTACTCCATGTGAGTGGTTTACATAAAAAAAAATGTTCAGACTACCATCATTAAATAGGTGCATCAGCAGAAAGAAAAAAATCTAGGAATAAACAACAATTACTTCCTTTAAAGAGCTGTTAAAGTGCAGCCACCGCTTGTATAAATAAGTACAGTGACAGTATAAAACGCTGTGCAAAAGCAACTTCAAAACTAAATAAAGTTAGGAATAAATAACAATTCCAATAAAAACTGTTAACATGCAGCCAAATTTAAAAAATAAAATATGATTAGTCTGTATCTTTCAAAGTAACAGAATACATCAACAGCAACACATTATATGTCGCTGTTTCACTTGTGGGACTTCCAGCGTGAAATATTGCCAAGTTGCTGACATTTTCAGCAACTTGGCAATATTTCTGGATAACGCTAACGCACAATTTGGAAAGATGTCACATTGGAAATTGCAGTTTTACCTTGATGTAGCTACATTAAAGATGTAGTATCAGAATCAGAACATCTCTAATGATAACCCAGGACTCCAACCAGCAAAGAAAGTAAAAAACCTGAAACTTACAGGTGTTTTTATTCAGTTTTTGAGTAGGAGGCCAACCGAGGAGAGAACCTGTAGTTGACCCACAGCTGTGAACCAAATGCGCGAAGATGACGGCAGCGACCAACCTGGTCAAGGTTCAAAATGTCAGCAGAACAATAGTTCCAAGTTCTCTCACAAATTAACAGATGCTCATTCCGCGGACAAATAAAAGTTCCTATCACTGACGGATCATGGTTCTTCAACAACTACCCATCCATCCATGAACCAGTCTTGATCGGCAAAACACAAACGTGCACAAATAAAAAAAATGACACTCTGCAACAACCAATCAGATCATCTGGGATTGTTGTCCTTAAAGAATTGAGTCAACTTTTGTTAATTATACATACAAAAGGTCAAAATGGGCATTTATGATACAATTACTCCTGAATGACCCAAATATTTGTGTTTGAATAAAAAAAATCTATATGATTGATTGGAACAATCTGCATATCATCTTTTAAGTGCGCAGTTGAATGTAGGTCACCCACCGCCCCGTTCCGGAGCTGACCTCCCTGCACACCGTGCAAACTACCCAGAGCCAGGATGAAAACATCGGACACATCTGATCGAGTAGTGAACTGTGAACTGTGAACTGGTATCGACCCGGGTCCCGCGGTGCAGTGGAGGAAACGCACGGTCCATCCTCATCTGACCGTGTGAGGCCTTTAACTCGCCCGTGGGTGGGAAGGGGCGAGCTGAGGCTGATATTCACCGCCGCTTCCCACCCACTTGTGTCCGTGTCGTGGAGCTTCGCTTCGCTCCGACACTTGCGTGCTGTGCAGTGTACCGCCGCGGGGTCGCGGTCGATGTGGCTCGGCCCGGGTGTCGCTCTTCAGAAGGCTGGAGAGCGAACAAAGCAAAGGCCGGAAAATCCCCGACCTCGAGTTTAGCTCCGCCTCGCTGCCAGCGACTCGCTGCTAGCTAAGATGCGTGCGAGCTAACGTCGACTGGCCGCAAAGTGAGCGACACGGGCGGATACGAGGGGAGCTGGGCGCGGCGGGGGACACCGCTGCCGGTGGCAGCAGCGTGTCGACCTGTCGCGGTCTGCTTCGTGGTGAACTCGGGTGTCGTGTGAATGTAAACACTGACCGTCAGCCCCGCAGCGGTGGTTGTTGTTGTCGTCTCTGCCTCGCTAACCTCCGGGGCGGCCAGGCCGATGACGCTCACTGCCCGCACCGTCCCCCGGAGCCAGTCCCGGGCCCAGGCAGCCTGCTCCGACTCGGGCCCATTCGCGGACCTGCCGTCGTCGAGGAGCAAGATCAGCCGCTTGCCTATCAGTTCGAGGGAGTCCCCCATGGTTTCGCTCACAAGCTAGTTAGTGAGCCACCATCAACAGTGGAACTTCTCCGCCCGGGATGGGAAGTGGAGAAACGGCAGAAGACGAGCAGAAGGACGGCGTCAGCGACTTCGTGTCCGACGTTCGCGCAGGACAGACGTCGTGTCGCCCGTTGCACCCGCAGCGGCGGGCGAGTCACGCCAGGAATTCGCGGAGTGGAGATGTTATTGTCCTCGGTGCTAACGCAACTACCCTGCTCTGTCCGCCATTGAGCCCTGCAACAATCAAACGCACTCCTCGTCGACGGGCAGCACTGCGGAGACAGAGAGCCGCCGTGTGCGGCAGCAGCGACCTCTAGCGGCGGGCCCGAGCGGCGCACCCTTTGCGCTGTCGGCTGCTTTTGTTTTCCGCAGTGTTTCCTCCAAGAGAATAGAGAGGAACTCAGTTCGTTCCCACAACACGTTATATCAGTTAAAGTCAAGTCTGCAACTTTCACACAGATTACTGTTTCGATAGCCTGGTTACACAGGTCTGAATCGGTCTGGAATTATTTTTTTTATATATTTATAAGCACACCAGAAAATGTTTTGGTAATGACTCCTTGAACATTGAACTCATTTGCAGATTTTTTACTCATCACCAGTCCTATACCGGGTTCTGTGTGGAATGAGCTAACATCAACATGATTTCCATTTAAAAACCTTATTTCATAATCTAGATTTTATTTCACATTTCAAATTGTGTGCGTGTGTGTGTATACACTTGTGCTACATAATTTCCCGATGGAAACTCCATTATTGTTATTCCAGATGTTGACATTTTTTCAAAAATGACAGTTACAATATGAGCACCAACGTTCAAATCATCTATTTTTTCTAAAGTGTTTAAAAGTGATGTATTACTTTTCTATTATTATTATTAGCAGTAGTAGCAGTAGTAATAGTAGTAGTTGTCGTGAGAGTTGGTGCTGTTGATTGTGACCACTAGGAAGTGCTACAACGCCACAAACTCTTCATCGCACAGTATTCTGTATTTAAAGTGATGATCTGCCAGAGTGAAACTCTTCATACAACTTTACATGAATCCATCAACCACTTAAACACCACAATTATAGCAGCCCGGGGACAGGAAGCACTGGGTTATGAGATTTACAGACAGAGGGGAGAATACATATGATTGTCATCTGTAGATATGTTCATGTTTAGCTTCTATTTTGGTGACCATAAGGCATCGTAACCTTTTGGTACTGTGATATTTACAGCTATGTATTTTTGCACATAGGCTGTGAGCGTTCTTTGGACAAAAATACAGAAGGGGTCGATGCAGCTCAAATTATGTAACTTCATGAATTACTGCAAATCAAGAAGATTCTTTGGTCTTACAACAGATTTTTATATTCAATGTTTGGTTTTGCCAAAATAAAACTTTGCAAATGAAAAGGCAACAAAACACAGGGGAACAAAGTAACTCAGATGTCTTCAATTTGAAAAACACCACCATATTTATTCATGAGTTATACAAGATAAAATACATCATACAGTATATACAAAATCTCAACATTCAAATATCAAAAGAGATAATAAAACAAATATTTATCTTTTTTTATATATAAAAACCTGCATCCTGTTACAAAATAGGCCTAAGTCTTCATACTGGCTCTATGCTTCAAGTCAGCCATTCGTTTTTTCTTTCTTGTGAAAGGTGATATTTATAAAACAGGGTGTGAGGTTATTTTGAAAGAGCTGCATGTGCCAAACATGTATAGGTTACCTATGTATACTAATGCCTGTAAGTTCGCAGTATGTGCAAGGACCTTTGTGAAGAGATTTCTGTCCCGTGTGCATGTTGAAGATGCACATTTTTGAAGGGGTTTGCCATTATCAGCATACACTTTGAAAACATTTGTTGCTGGAAGTGAGCAAACCATAATATGTCTCATACAAGTCTTTGAGACGACACAGGTTTACACCTGTTCCTATAAGTATTTCTATTCTGCATCCTGGGCAATTCATTAAAATCATTGTCATTAGAGTACACCCAGAGGTGTGTATATATGTGCTGCACAGACAATGCAACAAGAGAAGACAATTTCCACAATTTGCCTGTGACAAAGACAAACCATCCTTTGCATTGTCAAGGCAATGCTCAAGATGCAGCAACATTTCTCAGTCCAGCAGTAATAACATGAGAGTCCCAGTGTTGAATACTGGCAGCATCTGTGATTGTGCCCCACTGTGGGTTACTGGAGTTTCATACAGCTGTGTGGTACACATTCAGCCTGTTCCTCCAGCTCGGGGCAGGGGGTGCCAGCATTGGCCGGCCGCAAAAGGATGTAACGGGTGCGGTGGCGAACACCCCCTCTGGAGCAGGGGCCCAGACACAAACCCCAGGATGACCAGAGAGACACTTCACAGTCCAGTGGCGTCACTGTGTGGAGGGGGGAGGAGAGATGAAGGAAATGTGTTTGAGTTCTGCAAAAATACACACGTATTACACAGTTCAAAAAGATTTGTTTTAAGTAAGCATCACCTGGTTTCATTATTGTTCCTCCCAGCTAAAACGCTGGGGTATCACATCAGAAAAAGGGAGACCCGTGGTCTTACCTGAGAAGCGCTGGGGACTGATTGAGTTGGGCAGAATATGGTTGGACATTGAGGTTTGACGGTCAGGTGATCCGCTCTGTCGAGTGATCCTCAAACTGGCCATTGGTGGAAGCTCCTTTAAGCGTGGATAGTAGAAGGAGTTGGCCGGGTGGTTTGGCATCTGAGATGTGATCTGAACAAAAAAAACAATAAACAAAGAACAGTGCTGCATTA
Organism: Scophthalmus maximus; assembly: GCF_022379125.1. NCBI lineage: Eukaryota > Metazoa > Chordata > Actinopteri > Pleuronectiformes > Scophthalmidae > Scophthalmus > Scophthalmus maximus. The sequence continues at coordinate 11,768,022 of NC_061523.1, forward strand.
TTCATCGGGAGAGCCGGCAGATTGTCATCACAAGTTTAAATTTAAACAAATAGCTCACTGTAAAACCCCTGGCTGAAAAAGATAGATGTTCTATTGTGTAATGGGGCCATTTTTACTCAAATCACTTCAGGTCAGGCATCAGGGCCACCAGGCAATCATTGAAGTGGCGACAGCTAAGAATGATGCCCCATTCCCATGCGGCTCAACTATTTTAAGAAGAAGACACGGGGCATCCATGTGGCTGTGTGTCGCCATGAAAAGAATGCACGAATGAATGAATGAGTCAATGTATGAATGCATGCTGGTTGAAGACCATGTGAACAGTGCAGGAGCTCACCTTTGTGATGTTTTCTTGGGGGCTGCTGGGGAAGTTGGGAGAGGAGAAAGTGAATCCACTGTCCGTCCCTGCATCATACGGCCGGAGGTCAATGGTCACTTCCTGTTTCCACTGGTTGCCCTCGCAAAGGTTTATGCTGTCCACACCGACAAACCAGTCAGGGCTGGGGATCATCTTCACCATCAGGGACAGCTGTTGATCAGAGAGAGGGAACATGCTCAAACTTTACTGCCCCAGAGACATTTAGTTCACAATTGAAACAAGTAATAGAGGGAGAATCAAAAAAAGCAAAATTGGACATGGATCAACATTAATTTAAACGATCAGTTACTTATTAATCAACCTAGTCAGAGGCTTATAAATCAAAAGCATGACAAATCAAATTTAAAATGGAGAGGATGGACATCTTTGTAGTCGTGCTCCGAGCAGGACTTTAGGAACGGCAATTTCAGGCTGCCTGTGGGTCAGTTGACCACACCCATTGGTTTGTGAACAGCTGTTTTGAAGCCTCCAGTTAAGTATTTTGCCCAGCGCAATCTTACTCTATTGAAACCAGAAGTAACCATATTTGACAGAGTAGGGGGTGGGCCTGACTGAGAGCTCATCCACTGCGTGCCCACCTACACCTGCACCTATTGGACAGTACCTGCTGTTAATCACGCTGTATCCACGCTCCAATGTGTACTGTGCTTTAACGTCAATTTTACTGTGAATGGAACTGTAATTTACAAACATTAACATCGTGCTGTATAGAAGAAACTAGTCATTGAGACCATAAACTCCTCAGGAAAACGTTTACTGATGTTATAAATCAGGTGAGAGGTAGCGTCATTTTCTCATAGACTTCTATAGTAACTGACTTATTTTTGTAACTAGTGGAGTCGCCCTCTGCTGGTCATTCCAGAGAATACAGGTTTCAGGCACTTGCGCCTCGGCTTCACTTTACGAACTTGATGACTACATTCATTTTTAAATACAGTCTATGGCCCAGACTCGACAATGGCCACACAGATTACAATGAAATTTGCTGCTCACTCGTCCCCATCAGGATGAAATGAAACAACTTACGCTACTAACAACAATGGTACACCAGCAGCCATATAACTGATTTGCATGTCTTGTGTGTGAATACTGACCTTGCCCTGATGAGTTAAAGTGTCTTTCTTGTCTGTCTTTGCTTTGAAAGCAAAAATGCAATGAAATGCAATGAAATGCAATGAAATGCAATGAAATCAAATTAAGTTGATCCCACAGGACAAGGAGAGCCAGACTAACAATCAAAGCTTAGCTGTGATTATTTTCATGGCTCCACTCAAAAGCCTAACTGAAGCAGTCTGGATGAGGAGGAGCTTTCCAATAGTTCTTTTGAAGAGAAAAGAAAAAAAGATATTTGGTTATACTGCCACTCGTTTATTGATATATATTGTGCCGAAAAATAGCAAGATTGGTAAAGAACACGTTGAGGTTTCCTTGTGCACGACGCTGAACCCCTAACTACTCCTGATGTTGCACCATCAGTTTGGAAATGTGTGTGTGTAACATACATTGTAAAGCACTTTGAGTGGTAGAAAAATGCAACATGAATGTGGTCTATTTACCATTTACCACCCACACTGTGTAGTTTCAGGATTGATAAACTCTTGCATTTAAAAAGGCAGGGCCTGGGGAGTGCGCAAAGATACACCCACTCAGTTTCCTGTGCAGGGTTACACACTGTCTCCTGTGTGATGGATGTTTTCCGAGAGATGGTGACCTCATACAGGAAGTGGCCTACGGGTCAGCGCACGCTGAGGTGGCAGAGAACACCACAGCTGAAAACGCCTCCTCACTTGTGGCCCGATATTCGAGGACCTGGGCTGTGCTCGGGGTAGGATGGGTGGGTTTGGGCAGCTTTTGGATGTGGAGGAAAGGGTGGCCTGGAGTCGGACAGGGCACTGGATCAAAGAGTGCATCAAACCAGTTCACCAGACAGAGCCGGCCGCTCGCGGCGGGAGGCAGGTAGTGTTACGCACGACACACAGGGTCTGTTTCTCGCATGTGATGCAGGGCAAGAAACAGAGAAACCAAATCAGAAGCAGCCATGTTGCTTCTTAAAATCCACAGCTGATCCCTTCCTTCCTTTATGTCCTCCCTCACTAAATTCACTCCCTCCTTTTGTCCTTTTCACTCTGAACCAGTGTCCTTTCCAAGAAGCCATCCTGCTAAATCCATTGGGCCACTCAGCAAGGATGTAAACTCAGGGATATCCCTGGTCACTGGCCGGATCCGTCCACAGTGGTTTGCACTATTCAGTACAGGCCAGGAAACATCTCCGGAGCACAGACAGTAACTCAGAGCTCCCACGTTCCCTCTTTCTTTTTTTTCTTTTTTTCATCACAGCAAATCTTCAGCGGAGAGCCCCGGGGAGAATGAGACGTACAATAAAACACACAGCCAGGCACCTTACTGCTCCATCGATGTTGTCCCATTTTCTGTGGTGCCACTGATATTACAAAATAATATAGCTTTAATGCCAGTTGAACCCGGAGTGGTACTTATTTCGTGTTATCTGTCTGTTTTGAATTACACGTCTAACAGCAATAGCAGGAGGCTCATAAATATGGAGATAGAAATCATATGTGTTCGGGATTTTTCGTTCGTTGCGTATGAATGTTTTGGTTTGTGGGCAAGAGGAAAGGGATGTATTCATAAATGAGTGTGTGCGAGAGAAAGAAACAGACTGGACAGGAAAGCCTAACAAAAGACAAAGCGGTCAACAGATTTGTATTATTCAGTTGATCACATTCAACACAAACACACAATAGTCATATTGTGTGCTTGCTTTTTTTTTGTGGTCATTTTTGTCCACTAATCTAAAACAGACGGACCCTTTTAAAAGCAGCCACAGACATCCTGTAAGCAGACGACTGCTTTAAGCTGCAGTCCATGACAAGTACTTGACAAGATGCCCTCTGACAGGGTTGTTTATGATTTTTTAAGGACCCCCGGGTTCAGACAGTGGAATAACCAATAAATAAATGTAGGTCACCAGAATTTCAGACAGGATCACACCTATTTCTAAAAACTCCAGTAAATATCATCCCCTGCTCCACACCTCCGTCCCTCTCATTTATCAGCTGCATATGCTTCAGACATAAAGGAATACTTTATTTCTAGTTTTAACTCTGTGAATAGTATGGCACATTTTCCACAGAGCCACTCTCAAATGCTTTGCCTTTGTTTAAGCCCTGGCTCCAAATTTAGCCCAAGTCTCCTGCCATGACCTTGGGTCCCAAACTCACTCACTGTGCTGCAACAGTGGTTCCGTGGAGATGAGCAGCGTAGTTAGACAGCGAGCCTGCAGTCCAAATGACAGTGAGTGCATGTAAAAATATTGATTATGGTATGATTAATTTGATAGTCTTGAAATGATGGAAGAATTAAAGGAATAGTTTGACATTAGAGGAAATATACTTATTTACTTACACCCAGACTCAATACCATTTTCATATTACAGCGCTTTGCTCACAATACACACACACACGCGCACACACACACGCACACACACACACACACACACGCACACACACGCACACACGCGAACACACACACGCGCACACGCGCACACACTCTACAGTAACACAATGACATACATATACTCCCCTGCCCCCTCACACACACACCAGGATACTACAAGAATGTATAATTTACTACCACTTACATTTTCATACTGCTGTTTCGATTTTTATAGTTCTATGACTATATATATATATATATATATATATATATATATATATATCACTGTTATATCACTGTTATATTCTGCATTTCCTTCATAAATGTCCATAATATTATTGTACTATTGTTCTACTTTAAAGTTGAGTTGGCTCTGAGACACAAAAAAATCATTACTGGCAATGATGTTTGCACCGTTATCAAGTACAGTATATGACAAACTGATGGTTCCAGATTGGATTGAAGAATTAGCGTGGCAGCTAAAAATCAACATTTGACGTACAGAATCAATCTTCTGCTCCATTCCTCGACAAGAAGGGGAAGAAGCATATTTCCCAAATTCTCAAAATATCCTTTCGACTAAAAAATCCTCGGGAGCTCACAGGGTTCAGCGGGACAGGCGGCAGACAGAGTGCGTCCGGCGCAGGATGGATGTGGGCATTTTTTGGCTGCAGGGCTTCAGCACTTGAGCTAAACATAGTCTGACTGGATGGTGGAAAGAAGAGGTGAAGTGTTTGGTCATTATGGGGAGGTCACCAAACTACTGAGTAGATTTAGTCAAACAGATGGTTTGTGCGACTTACTGTGTCTGAGCATGTGTGTGTTTTGGTATTTGGTCTACTTAATTTTTATTTGGGCCTACCAGTGAGCTCCGGGGCTGCATGAGCAACTCTGTGGAGCTGTGCCCAATGCCGTTTGGGATGCCGGCCGTTCGGTACATGGCGCCAACTGCGCGTCCCTTCCTGGCGTCCTTGGCTTCCTTCATCAGCTCCACCGTCAACCCGAGTTCAGCAAATATCTGCACCCCTGCACTGGCTGTAGCACCCTCCTCCCACAGCCGAAAATGGCGATTGTGGCTGACCGCTGAAGGGAGAAAAGAAACACAAGAAAGAGAGGAAGACAGGAGAAAGATGCTTATTCACTGGAATGCATATCAATGTCATTGAAGTACCACAGAGCCTCAGCCAGACGGTGAGATCATTTCCACCATGGAGCCTGTATTTTACTTCGTGCACTCTAACAGATATTTCTGAAGGAATTGCCGACGTGTGTGCCTTTGGCATTATTGCATGGTTACAGTTTTATATATCACTGATAAAACCACGACACAGGCTGGAGCAGCCGGGAGAGGGGACAAGATCTCTGAGTTGGCAGCCAGATATAGAAGATGAAAAATAAATGAAAGGTTGTTGTTTTTTTGAATTGGTACATTTTCTTTCCCTTTGGGCCAACAGGACCATTTGCTTCACATTCTCATTTTCAGTTTTGATTATCTATGAAATCTGTTAAGAATGAGGGGCTGATTTAGGTTAAACCGTTTGTACCACAGGTTCTGGAGCTCCGTACTGAAACCCGCAGAGCCACTGGCCTGCGCCAGTGGTTTTAAGGGCAGAGTAAGGTTAGCCAGAAACACGCTGACAAATGCTCTGATGGTTCTGCCTTACCTCACTTTTCAGAGCTGCATATACACACACACACACACACAACATTGCATTCATACTTAAACGCTCTTGACACATGTATTAACACACACACCGCACCGAGCCACACACACAACGTGCACAGCACACTTCACACACTATCTTGTTTCTCCCCAAACTGCCATTACTATTATGCACTTAATTACATTTCCATTCTAACAAATTTCCCACAAGCGTCAAGACCTTGAAACTCGATAACACATCACGTTCAAGCCCCACCAAGACGTTGGAGTCTATGTCCCCTCCTTCTTAAATTGCTTGTGTGTTTTTTCTTTTGGTCATGACAAACTCCGTTCCCTCTTCCCTCTGGCGTGTCCTTGGTCCCTCAACTCCACAGAATTAAGCAACACAAAACCATCACAGGCCCCAAAACCCCTCGACCGGTTGTGCTTTTCTTTCGGCTGTGGAAAGCTCAATTTCCAACATTCCTCTCGCCCCCTACCGGTGGATTGTCAGTCCGCCGAGGCCCCAGTGTTTTTCTCTCTTGTGACAAAGCACATTCACTGTCCCTTGTGTCCACTGGTGCCCACTGGGAACATTAAAAGCTATCGAGGGTGTGTGGGAATCTCCGGTGCCTGTCTCTATATAGAGTAAGTAGGACATCATCCTCTGGCAGGGCAGCAGGGCACCACTCGGAAAGCTGGAAACCAGACATAGCCATGGCCGCCACAGACTGTGATGCACAAGGGCAGTCTGACACACACTCACAAATATATACATGTACCCACATGTATTATGCAAACATCTGCCATCCGTCCCATTCTCCATGGGGCTTGAGGAAATAAACAGAGTAGAGGGTGCTGAATCCCTTCTCCTACTTCCCCTTCTCCTGCCTATGAGGTAAGCGGTCTGACCCCAGCACACCCCAACTATCATCACCCACCTTCACCAACCCCCTGAAAACCTCGACTCCAGACTTCGCTGCCAACACTGTGGTAAACCACAGCGGAAATGTGGGGAAGAGTGTGGGATTGAGTTGAAGAAACAGAGAAATATTAAAGATACCGCGAGACAGGAGTAAGAGAAAAAAAGAATCCATCTGGTAGCATTTAAACTGTCTGTCTTATTTCTCTTTGCCTCTTGCTGCTTTGCTCATTACCATCTCTCACCCCTATGTGTATGTGTGTGTGTTTCTGCTCTGACAACAAGGACCTAAACTTCTGACACATAATAAGGAACAAAACGTATGACTAAAGTTGAAGCAGGGTTCGTTGATTTGCTTCCCCTTTACACACCCCCCCCCCCCCCCCCCCCCCGGAATTGTCCACATTCAGAGGATTATTAATGTGCATTAGAGGTAAATGTTTCCAGAGAAATGGAAGGTTTCTTTAAATGACCAGTGTCACGAGGAGTGTTCCTCACCTATCAGTTTGGACCACTGAGCAGGGGGGCGGAACAGTGGATACTGCTTGGGGAAGGCCTGTGGGCTCCAGTGACCTGTAAAGACTAGGATGTATGAGGCAGGACCCTTGGCTGCGCATTCAGTCCCGTTGAGTGATCGCAAAGGCCCAGCGAAAGCTAGGCACAGCTTCAGAAGGACAATGAGCAGCTGCCGCAGCCAACCACAGGTCAGGTGCTCCAATGACATCATCTGGAAGAAATGGAGAAATGAAAAATTGTTTTGTGAAGTATTCCTCACCCATGATAGAGATGTATCCGGTTTGCACATAGTTGGCCTTCTGTGTTCATTGTGAAAAAAAGGGGGAGGGGGGGGGGGGGGGGGGGAGAAGTAAACTTGGGAACTAGTGTAGTAAAATGTTCATTCTGAAATCAAAAGCTGCTGAAAATGCACTTTGGCACATCATCTTCAGCAAACACAAGGAAGGATCTTAAGATGTACATTTTAGGAAACCAAACCCAGACAATCCTGGAAAATCAGTACGCGAGGGGAAATTCCACGCCCCTGACCTCATATCACAACCCATTTATTTTATCAGAGAACAAAGCTTTTTGAACCCATCGACCCTCAATTCCGATTTTTTTTTTTTTTAAAAAACCTCGGCTACAAACCCCTGGGCTGAGCCGAGTGTGTGTTGGCGGAGGGCCAATCGGTGGTTATGCGGTAAAGCGGTTAACATTCATCGCTGTCATGGTAATGTCTGCCGCAGCGGCCGCCCCCATAAATAAAACAACGCGGCTGACATCTCTGAGGACAGACGCTGCTCTACTGACCTCACTGACTGACCATCCACTGACGACCAGCTGCTGAGTCAGACTCACACTCTATTAGGAGAGGCCGCGTTGGTGGCAGCCACGTGCGTGTTAAGTGCTCCAAACACATTACAGCCCCGTGGACGGATGAAGACAAGTGACAGAGAGGAAACATTTGGGTTTTTGTGTGCATGAGCATCTGAGCCTTTGCTCTCTGCCACTGCTGTCAGCAGGTTTTATTTTAACATTGCTCCTGGAGAGAAGTGTAACTCGGGGCCTTGCCATTTTTTCCTCCTGCTGTTTGTCTCTGTCTGCACCACACCATCCTTCCTTCCATCTCATCCTCCTCTCCACCTTTTCCACCCACAGTCTCATCAGCCCATTTTCTTCCCCTTGACAACGGTTTCCGCGCCTGAATGCGAGGGTGGCAGAGTCAAAATGACAGAGTGTGTGTGTGTGTGTGTGTGTGTGTGTGTGTGTGTGTGTGTGTGTGTGTGTGTTTGTGTCAATCAATACATCTACTGTTATAAAAATCTCCATCTTAAGACAAAATTAGCTTTTTTTAAGAAAAGCGTTTTTAAACTTGTTCCTCAAATTGGAACTTGTAAATATTCTTAAAAAAAACAATAGAAGGTTGCCACGGAGGTGACACAGTTTTAATAATTAAAAATTGCATGAATAAAGATGTGATCCTGGTGAGTGACATGTCTTTTCCGACAGCAGTAGTGAGGACACTCTCCCGGAATAAAGAGTCTTTACAAACCAAAAGGGTGATGTTATTTCACTTATGTCTTATTTTACTGGCAGATGTTTTGACTTTGAGATGACAGTTTATGACCTGGTGACAGATTCATTTTTTCTGTGTTTGAGTGTTACAGAAAGGGAGAGTAATGTTTCATGGCTGCAGCCTTGTGTGGCTATTCTATGGGTTACTATACTATAACTAAACCTCCAAGCAGCTGCAGAATGCAGACAGTTAAATTTGGGCAAGTCGACCAGCGCATAAACACACACAGACACACATACACACACACCCACACACACACACACACACACACACACACACACACACAACACTCATGTCCGGCTGCATATTGTCCCTGAAGTCTATTTCCAGAGGTCAGATAGTATTACTCTGCCAATATAGCTGCAAAAGTCCAACTCTGACACTTTTCTGACCGCAGCCTTACATGTCACCAAGTGTTTTATCAATTCAATGTCTCCATTAAATGTATATTGACCACAGCACAGTCACACAGCCGGCCATAAAAAATACCTCAAGTATGGAGACACACAGCGCCCAGTTTTAATCATCTGATGATTTCACTGGCAGATAAAGCTACAGGTCGAGAATTGTGCAACTTGTTCCAAAACTGTCTGTCTTCTGGAAAAATGACATCATGATATCATTATTAGTTTTTGACCTGCACTTGTGGTCAAACACTGTCGGCTCGGGTTAGTGGAGGTTCACCGCCTGGAGCTGGAGATTTTTCACATCAGTACGTGATCTTAACTGCTACTGTCCTGTCTGCTCCGTTCACTACGTTTAGTACAGAAAAGCAGGTCAGTCCCGCCACAGCCCGTTGCAAAGATTTGGCTGTTTTCTGTCTCTTTCACACACGCACGCACGCGACCACGCAAACGCACACACACACACACACACACACACACACACACACACACACACACACACATTCCAGACAAAGAAGATCAACATTTTTAACTGGAAGTTCACAGCGTGCATCTCAGCAGTTACGTGATTTTCTGTTAAGTTGTCTGGTAGCAGTTATCATATG
>NC_061523.1:12082500-12260000 GCF_022379125.1 Scophthalmus maximus
TAAAATAATTTGTATCATCCTGTGGGGTAACCCCTGCCCCAACCCTCCATTCCTGCCATCTCTAGCTTTATCCGTTTTTCCTTCTCTCCAACTCGCTCTCTTCCTCTCTCCAGCACAGACAGGCAGATAGAGTTACAGGCGAGAAGAAAACGATGCTACCCCCATCGTCCGGTCTCTCTGTTTATGAATGAGGGAGGGCTATCATTGATTGTTTATCTTTGCCCGGACTTCCCATGATTCTGTGCTGCAGCCTACAGGGAGGAAGGCTGATTGCATAACAGGCAGAGTTTCAGTGTGCTTTGTTGCTGAACTGTGAAGGCGTGCGACTTGAAAACACTCCCCTGGGATGCTGCATGCTTTTAGTTCCTCTTTTGCTCAGTCCACTGGAATAACAGGCTCCGGGCATCAGTGCGTGCTGATGAGAGTGTGTGTGTGTGTTTGTTTATGAATGTGTGTACAACTTGGCTGTAGTTACTGTTGGTTATTAAAGCGATTGTAGCAAAAATCCTAGTGTCAAAGATGGTGCCAGTAGAGAGAGAAGGCATGCACTCTCCAGGAACTTCAGCTCACTGGACTTTTCAGTAGAACTTGTGTCTTAGTAAAGTCTCACCTTGCCGTAGCCCAGCATGATAATCCGCACCAGCACTACATTGATCTTCGCTCCCAAAGACTGGTCATGGTAGATCTCATTCACCTGGAGTCACAGAAATAAACACATAGAGGGAACACAAATATCACATGAGCCAACTTTAAAATTTGTGAAATTGTGAAGATGGTAATCCATTAATTAAAGTCATTGAGTGCTCTCTCACCACCAAGCATGTCAAGTCCCAATTGTGTATGTTAATAAAATGATGAAGGGAGATATCACACAAGCCACCTGCTGCACCTCGATGTCACTCAACTGTTTATGTATGAGTTTGTTTCAGTCTATTTCTTGGGCGGCACAGTGACTTCCCGGCGTCACTATCCTGAGGTAAGCTAGTCTACAGCTGAAAGCAGCGTCATATCAAATGGACAGAATCAGGCTTTTCATCAAACTCTGTCAGAAAACCAAATAAGTATATTTCCCAAAATGTCAAACTAATTCTTTAAGGAATAAAAAGAAAAGATGGTCTAGGTCTGTAGTTCTTTTCCGTGTTATTGGTCGATTAGAGTGGTTTTCCCAATTAACCAGACAGGAAGGTGAGGGGAGTGCAAGGAACTTGGTTTCCCATGAGCACAGATGGAGAGGAGATGGAGGAAAGGAGATGCAAAGGAAGGAAAGAAGAGCCTAATGAAAGGAAACAAGGTAATGTGTGACAAGGGAGATGCAAAGAGCACTACACTGGTGAGAAAACATGCAAACACAAAGCAAGAGCACAAGAGAGAGAGAGAGAGAGAGAGAGAGAGAGAGAGAGAGAGAGAGAGAGAGAGAGAGAGAGAGAGAGAGAGAGAGACAGAGGGAGAGAGAGACAGAGGTAAATTGGCAAGGGAGTTGAGACCTGCTGTCCTCAGTGGCTGTTTGCGGTGCCTAATGAGGCAAAAGGATGTAAAAACAGACAGCCATAATGAGATGGCTGATAGACATGCTGCGGAGGAGACATACAGTACGTACTGCGTACGTACACATGTACACACGTACACACACACACACGTACACACACACACACACACACACACACACACACACACACACACACACACACACACACACACACACACACACACACACACACACACACACACACACACACACACACACACACACACACACACACACACACACACAGGTAAAGGTAAAGAGAGGAGGAACAAAATTGCAGACATCCAGTGAGAGAAAGGTACCAGAGAGAGAGCTGAGGAATGCTATGAATAGAGACAGGGATGGCAGAGGGGAAGAGACGAGAGGCAGAGAGGAGAGAGGGAACACAGAGGCAAAGCGAGAAAAGAGAAAGCGCTCAGAAGGCAGTGGAAACGATGCTTAGGAAACAAACGCAGCAAGGAGCTGCAGAGAAAGGTTCGGGGTAACTTAACTCTAACTCCATACGTCCTATTGGGACAATCTTTGAGTCTGAATCCTAATATATTGACCACTGTCTGATTTTAATTAATTTGATTTAAACATGGCTGCAAAGCTGTTTGGAAATGTTTGATTTTCAGAAATGCATGGCCTTTGTGTTATGAGGATTATCTGTCTTGTAAATGATCAGATGTACTGATTACATTAGCAGTTTAAGTGGAAGTGGCATTTTACGCAAGGAAAGTCACATCTTGTGGGCAACCATGCTTTTCCGAAACTGGAACACGAGATATAATGATGATTGTAATTAATCGGTGACACCAACTGGGACGTTTTGACCTTCCACTGCGAATTAAACAGAGTACTCTGTGACAGGAAGGAAGGAGAAACATGTTAAGAGTGTGATCATCGGGCGTCGGTTAGCTCACTTAGTGGCGCCGGCGCCCGATGTGCGATGTCGAATCCAACCCCGGCCCTTTGCTGCGTGTCCTCCCCACTCTCTCCCCCCTTTCACGCTGATCACTTTCCTACCAATAAAGGCATAAAAATGCCCCAAAATATATCTTGAAGATTGTGATCATCGGGTATCGTAACCCAACACAACTGCATCGAAAAGAGCTTTGGAACCGAACCTCAAAAAAGTCAGGGGACTTGCAAGAGACAGATTAAAATATGAATAGTCAAATTTGATGTAGATGAAGATGAGGTTAATGGGATCCTCATCTTTGAATGTGTCTAATATATTAAACCCTCCCACCTGGTCATCATCCACATCGAGTAAACAGTAGTCGTCTCAAAGGCAAATTTTGTAAGTGATGCTTCTTGAGTAATTTTCTGAGCCGGGACAAAACTCCCCAAAAGCTCGTCAAAAAGCCCCCACAGGATAATTATACACTTATGTAATTGCGTAATTCCAGTAGATCTGTTTCGCAACTTAAACATAGTCCTGATGCATCATTTTATTATTTGTGAGGAACTTTTTGCACATTATGCACAGTGAAGATGTATGCGGGCCGCTTACCCTAGTAAATAATAAGAACAAAAGTAAAATGTACAAGTAAATCAACTTGTAAGATTACAAGTAAAGTCCTGCAACTACAGAGGCATTATCAACAAAATGTGCATAAAATATATCCACGAAAATTATACTCATTATGCAGAAAGATACTGGCACAGTTTACTGTTGTAGTTTGTCATATATAATGTTGTGTTGTTTAATCCATGACAGTGCATCATATTTTATTAATAAAAGCAAAGTACACATTAACTATAACTCAATTTAAATGTAGTTATTTGCTGTTAAACACTGAACACAATATACAACATATTCAAGGGCAGTGAACTATGACAAAATATATATATTAGATTGTGTAACTTTTAATATCTGATAATAAGCTTCAGGTCCTGACAGGAGGAGAAGGTTTGGAGTGTGGGACACAGGAGAAGGCAGGGTTTTTTCCCCCTGTTTTCTCTTCTTCAGTGACCTTCAGTTCCATGTTTTGGATGCTCCTGCCACATATTAAAAAAGTTAGAGTTCCTAGGCAACCATCAAACAAAGACATAGGGTTCTGTTGTCTTCTCAGTTTAACCTTGTCTGAGACTGTGTGTGTGTGTGTGTGTGTGTAAGAGAGAGAGAGGGAGAGAGCAAGGGGGACTGTGTCTGTCTGTCTGTCTGTCTGGTATTTCTGTCTCTCATTTGGTAAAATTTGTCTCACTCCCTCGTTATCCTGGCATGCTGAAGCATATGCGAGGAACTGACACACAATCACTCAGTGTGTGTGCGCGCGCATGTGTGTGCGTGACCATGTTTGTTTGTCTGAGATGACATGGACACTTGGGTGGGTCAGCGCACACTTGGCCTGATCCAGCCCGTTTCCTTGACAACTGGCCAATTAGGAGCGGTTGACTTCCAGGTGACCCCGACACCACCAAGTTCCACTCTAATGACACACACACACACACACACACACACACACACACACACACACACACACACACACACACACACACACACACACACACACACACACACACACACACACACACACGTCCTTTAGCATTTTGTGTCTTCGTGCACTTCACACACAGATGCAGCACTATAGAAGACAGATATGCCACAGTAATTCAAAATCCCAAATACACCCACATATTCAGTGAAGGTGCTTACCCATGCAGACACCTGACACACACACATACACGCGCAAGCACACACGCACACGTGTATGGACTGTATGTGTGTGAGTCTGTATGTGTAGTAAGCGATGCAGGCCTAGAGGTCAGCAAGGCACAAAATCTACTTCTAAGAGATAAATTATGCAGACAGGGCCAGTCACTTAACTCTGCCATGAGGACAAAATTGAGTGGGAAGGCAGGAAAAAAGTGGCAATGTGATGTTAAAGGCATCATTGGTTATTGTTTAGTCTTACATGTATGATTCAGATATTTGAAAGAACAGTGAGAATTTAGGTTTTTTTTATGTGCGTGCCAATTGGAAAATAGAGGCCTGCTTTAATCCCGTTTACAAACAACACTAACGCAAACTAACCTCTTGCATGATCAAAAACATTAATAACTTAAATTCTGGAATTGTTGGCCTGAACGTTTGTGTGTCTTGGAATTTCAGTGTTGGGCTAGAAACTGAATTAAAACCTGAAGCAGGACAAGCAAGAGAGGACAGAGATGTGCAAAAGCAAGGGGTCTGAAGGACAGAATAAGGAAGTGATAACTGACAATGAAGTTGCTACTTTTAATCTGCACTTCATTAGCTGCTGGCACCTCATCCATAGATTCACACCTGCATTTATCATCACAATAACACCTTATATATCAAAAAGACACACAAGGAAATAATTCATCTATTTCTGTCTGGATTTATCTGTTTGTTGGCCCTTACAAACACTCAATGATATACAGTAGTAATATGATCACAAAGGCTTAAAATACATTCAAGTTAAGTGTGTATCAATATGAATATTTACATTGAGCCCATGGTTTTTTAATTAACTCATGGAGAGCCGGTCCATTTAATAAGCAAAGGAAATCTGACAGCAAACATTTTTGAAAATGTGCATTACAAACACCCTCAGCTGGTGATGATACAGAACTGAGTCATCTTAATGAAATTTGGCAGAAATACTACATACATTAGCAGATTTTGGAGAATTTCTGTACATCTTTCTGTCAACACACATTTAAAAAAAACAAACATAAACCTAGAATTTGAGCTCTCAGTCTCACAGTGCCCCCTACACTTCCAGCTAACACGTTGCCGATTGTTACCTGGACTACTTCTCCTTTCTCAAGATCGTCCTCCTCCTTAATTACATGACTTTTCTCTGCCTCCAGGAGCTTCGGTAAAAAAACAAGATAAACGATCTGCACCACTTCCAGACATCTCTAACAGGAATTATGCTCGTCACAAACTGGAGGCATAAAGGTGCAGACAAAATACACCTCAGTAAACCAACATACATCATTAAAATTAAACACACACACACACGCACACGCACGCACACGCACACGCACACACACACACACACACACATCCCTCATCAGCAGCGACTACTGTAGTCATATGCATTGAGAGTGTGATTAACACTATGCAGCACCTCTCTAAAGGTCTCCATTAACGGGCGAGACAGACAGATCACCATCGGCTAGTAAATCTATCACCACGGTGGTCGACGCAGGAAGATTCCTGCACGACACACGCCACTTGGCATTTGGTCCACAGCGGATTAACAATAAAATGTTTGCTCCAAAACCTTTTTCATTTTTTTATTTCATATGATTCATTAAATAAATTCACTTTTTAAAAATTAGTAAAATGAGCACTGAGACCCACATACAATTCTGATTATGATTTTCCATGTAAAGGATAAGATAGAAGCTCTCTGCTACACAACATGCACCGAAGTTAGGACATTTTCCTGAGATTTTCAGAAGGGGCGGAATGCGAGAACGGCAATGTTCCTAAATTTAGCTCTGGACATATTCCGGAACTTTTCCCGCCAGTCCTGAATATTAACTACACATGAAAAAATAACCAAATATTGTACCGTATTAAAAGTGGTGCCAATCTTTGGATTAAGTTTGGTTGAGTTTAGCAAACCAAAAACTTTTGCTTAAGATTAGGGGAGACTGACTGAAGGAAAAATGTCAAAACACATGTAGGATAACATGAGTTTCACTTTTCACACATTGGTGTGGCATGGTGGTTTGTATAAACATAAAGCATTTGAACTGAGGGTAACCCATCACTAAAAAGGACCCACTTTTACTCTTTGATCTATCACAGTTTGAAGCTTTATTCCCCCGACAAGGTGAGAGGCCAGTTTTCCAACTTTGCCTTGATTCCATCTGTCTTTAATCCACAACTTTCCAGTGTGACGGCCCCTAACCATCCTGCTGTCAGCTGTGTTACTTGTGCTGTCTCTGAGGTGGCGCTGAATGCACCGGCTGATTGGACCAAATTGCAACCTTCAAAATGGACCAGGAGCACCTGGGCCCAGTGCTCCATAGGAAATAAAAAACCACCAGCCTCCACTACAGCAGCCTCTTCCCTGCCAGCGCTAGCACCTTTCGCTTTTGTTTTGACTATTTCACGCCACAGCAACTTGCATTACATTGTCCCCATGCATCCACATGCACACCACTGATACCGCTGACTAAACACAACCCATCTTTTGTTGTTTAATTTTCTTATTTTTAATAAATGGTTTTCTTTTGCGATATTTTGAGTTTTTGTCATGGTCCATGATGATGAGCCGGGCTGTGACATGAGTTACAGAAATGCTCTCGAATAAAATCGTCTACTGATATTTTTTTTTTAATTAGAGAGAGAGAGAGAAAGCAAAGGGCCAAGTGCTCATCTTTACCTGTTTATTAACAAGTACAGGCTAAAGATGTTTTTGATATTCACCTGTTACGTCCCTGTGCTGTTCTCTTGGAGAATGCATTTGATTAATTTCTCTATTTCTCCATGTACACGTATATGGCTATCATCATTGACAGTTTTCAAAGTGTCACATGGTCAGAAGTCCACTGATGCAATCGAACAAGAAGACAACATGTGGAAGGGAGGTAAACACATGGGAAAGGAGTGGGAAGAGAATTACCAAAACACACACACACACACACACACACACTTTGACACTCCAGTTGAACTTTGCAGACAGGATTTAGTAGTTTTCTGTGAGAGTCCTTTGATGTCATGCAGATATCAGTACTGCCCGATATCCACCACAATCTGCGCACACGCACACGCACGCACACACACAGAATGTGGATGCAGTGTAATTACCATAACACAATAGATGGGCGAAAATGAGAAACATTTTTATATGTTTGTATTAGATTTTTTCATAGTGGCCATCTGCACTGAAATTAAGTGCTTACTTCTTGTTTGAAGGGGACTGTACAACAGCTGCTGTAACAAAAGACAGAGGATCACTGAGCATACCTCTGCCAAGGCACAGGAGTCCCCTTATGAAACCACATTAAAATACGCTAGATTTTATATTCAGATCCACACTCATAGAAATCAGTCCACTAAATCTGACTGTTTTTGTTTTCATCAAGATCCATACATAACTCTGAGAAATCTGCAAAATGTAATAAAAAAATAATACAATGTTACAGATAGTGATGAAAAAAACGAATCCCGCCCCTTCGTCCAGAAACGCGCCACAATTGAATGGGTTCATCCTCTGCCCATGTCCCATCCTTTCACGGAAACACGGACAGGGGCGAAAACCGAACCTACTCGGTGAATGCAATAACTCAAGAACCTGTCTTGCGTATGAATGCCTTTCGAGGGCACTTTTTTCAAAAAAACCCTCTCCTTATCCTAGATTTACCTGTGTTATCACTCACATTATACTGATAACGTTTTTTACTGTTGTTTTTTTGCCATTCTCATTGTTGAGAATTTGAGCAGGGCAGGGTCACAATGCAAAAGAGCTCCGTGAAGAGCAAGACGGTGCTGCTGAGTGAGAGAGAAAGACAGAGGGAATGAAATAAAATAGAGAAGAGAGAGAGAGAGAGAGGGAGAGAGGGAGGGAGGGAGGGAGGGAGGGAGAGAGAGAGAGAGAGAGAGAGAGAGAGAGAGAGAGAGAGAGAGAGAGAGAGAGCCTGAAGTGAGCAAAGCAAACTTTCAAGAAGAAAGTCGCCCAGATGCCACGCGTGGGAGGCAGCCCTTATTTATTTATTTCTGTTTATCTGGCTGTCAGTAATATATTCCGAATGCACTGTTTAAAATACTCCTTCTCCCTCTGTCTCTCCATCTTTACCCCAGAGATTAGAGGGGGGCTGCGACAGGGCTGCATATTCCCTTCTCCTACATTGTCTAACAAATATCTGAAAGGAAGGCAGAGAGCACAGTGTGTCTTGTTCTTCGTCAAGCACTGAGCTGAGACAAAGAGGTGTGGTAGGATTTGTTGCTGTATGCTTGCACCTGCTCAATAGTCAGATATTGGTTCCTTGCGCAGTGGTCGCAGCGCGAGCAGAAGCAAACCTGTGTACTGTACACACACACACACACGTGAGCATGCACACGTACAAATGTGTGCTAACAGCACTCTCACCACAGGTTTAATTTGCAAAGATTAAAGTCTGCAAAAAAGTGTGTTCAGTGTCACACCAGCAGCACATGTGCACACACATGTAACAACACCTGGGAGTGTGAGTGGTTGGCAAATGTTGTGGCCTGGAGCATACTGCCTGCTGTTTCTGCATCTCTCTCTCACTCTCTCTCTCTCTCTCTCTCTCTCTCTCGCACGCACACGCACACACACACACACACACACACGATGAATGATGACATGACACAAAACTTGATGAAACGATATGTGGGAGCCCCTTCAGAGCACAGGGCTCATCTAACACACACACACACACACACACACACACACACACACACACACACACACACACACACACACACACACACACACACACACACAAATGAAATCTCATCATATTCAGAAAGAGAAGAAAGGATTACCTGCGGCTGATTGCTGGATGAGAACAAGTAGAAAAGGGAATTGAATCCTCATTCAGATGATTCAGATGGTGTGTGTGTGTGTGTGTGTGTGTGTTTTACCCTCTTTCTTTGACCTCTCTGTAACTTAGTTCCCATTAAACTCAAATGGAACATTTTTTCCCATTTAATAATTAAATTTTTCTAAAACAAGACAAAAAATGTCACTTTGGGGCATTTGGGAGCCTGAGTAAGACGCATGCATATTACGTGATACCTCAAATATTCGCGTGTGTAGGCCACCAACACTTACAATGTTCATGAGTGTGAGCAGGTACTTTTGGACATGCTCCTTCCCGTGAAACTGGACCACTGAGTCGTCAACACCCAGCAGCACCTCGATGTTGTAGGCCCTGTCCAGAGTCTGTCTGCGCATTCGCCCGGCCCGCGTGTGGTTGATACTCTGCTCCACGCCGCGGTACAGAGACTCCAGGTCCATCAGCCCACCGAGATCAGCACCTGGAGTTGGGAAAAACACACACGTTTCGCAGTTAACATTTGCATTAAGGGGAAAAAAAACAACCTTTTTGTACAAACAAACAAACAAACAAACAAACATAAATGTTGCAGGGGGAAGGGAAGAAGAGAAAATCAGTTCCTTTCTTTTTTTATAGGGAATGAATAATTGACTGAGCTACTTGTGTACCAATCTTACGAAACAGCATCCAACTAAAAACCAAGAGTAAAGTTGGAGGCCAGACAGCTAAACAATGAGATCCATACTGTCCCTGTATTCCAGGATTTGTAACCTCTCTACAGGTTCACTACTACTGTAGAAGTGACAGTGATTATAAATTTTCATTTGATACATTTTTTGTATAAAAAAAGATGATTGCAGCTGCTTTAAATATTTCCTGACATTCACCATGATGTTGTGAATGCTCAGCTGGTGTGAGTCTAACACTATTCTCGTATATATATTCACAAATGCACTTGCACAAATAAGTGCACGTGCATGTTGGTGTCCGTGTCTATCCTCTGTTTACTTTCTACGACACCAGTTGACAGAATCAAGCATGTGTGTCCCTTGTAACTGGCGTTAACGGTGCGGCTATCTTTGCAGATCCTCTCCTAATCAACCAAATATTTCTGCTCCCATCCGAATAAAAGCAGCAGATGGTGCTTGCTAAACACATGGATTAAGACGGCACCCTCACACAGGGGCTGCCCACCCTGCTCTTTTCTTGGCTTGCTTCATGCTGGAAAAAAAAGGCAAAATTACAAACAAAACTCAATTTGAGGTTATTCCTTTTGGAAAGTGTGCAACCTGCAGCAGCCATGATTTGTTCAGATCACTAATTACTTCTCCGGTTTTGCCTACAGAGGTATGTCAGAGAGTGCCTGCTTTGTTTTCGGAAAAACTGCTCCTAAATGATAAGTTTTAAGTGCCTGTCTTTTTAAATCTTTAAACAAGGTGACGAGTTGCAGTCAGTGAGGATGCAGATGATAAATTGTCCCGTCCCCAGAGCCAAGGCCATCCTTCCCTCATCATCCCTCTTTCTCCCCCTCTCATCCTCCTGGTATGTAGAAACAGCACGGCCTTGCCTGTATGGAAGCCATGGAAGGCCAAGTCATGCAGTCTTGAACATGTGGTCTCAGTGGAATCAACAAAGCATTGTATTCGCTGACTCCAGCCAAGGCCTCCCACAGCCAACGATGATGCACAACTCAGTTCATGGAGTGTGTCCGTGTCCGAGTGTGCGCATGCAGGCGCTCGTGTGCGACTACTGTGTGGACCAACATTTCCAATTGGGCTATAAATCACTGTTCCGACAGAAGCTTTAATTTAGCTGAAGCTGCAACAGGAATGCTGTTTTTGTCTGCTGTGTCTGGGTGCTGGGTTGATTCAACACGTGGCATGAGGGGGACAGTTGCCGCTCCAGTGTTTTGACACATACAGTTAGAACAAGTGTTGAGTGGAGGGGAAAGAACAAGATGCAGCAGGAAGATACAGGGAAGACAAAGGGAGAGGAAGAGAGATCTGCCACCTTGTCTCCCAATCAGCAAGGGGCATCCCGCTTTCCCACTCCCTCTTATGCAACGTTTCCAAGGCAACGGGCTCATGGGTAAAACAAGGACCGCATGGCTAATATTGGCTCCTGAGTCGCGAGCAGAATGAATCTGGAAGTCTGAATATCTGCCCACATCCCAGTGAGTGACAGAATACCCACACAGAAAGAGAGACAGGAGGTGGGGGGCAAAGACACAGACTAATATAGGAGACAAGACTATGAGAGGAGAATTTAAAGATTATTGGAGGCAGCACATACTTTTATTCTCTTTCATAGCTCGTCTGTCACACACAAACACACAGTGAACATTTCCTATTCTAGTTAGTAAGCTGGATATAAGGCAGCGTACTCCACAACTACCCTTGGCTCTTCCTAGTTATCACTGTCTGTAAGGAGCCTGATGTCATAACCACACCATCTGCTCTCAAAGACCGGTCCAGATATTTTTGACCTTTTGCTTATGTTGAGACAAGACATAGAAAAACAGTAATGTGTTCTCGCTTTGAACTGCGTTTCTCTCAATATTGCAGTGCCTTGAAAACTGCGAATAAGACAATGCGGGGACACTGACGCCGGGTCGCAGCTGTCCGGTAAGTGGAGGGAATAAGGTAGAAATAACTCAAAGTGACGCGAGCAGAGTAGAAAACAAGACGTAACTAAACCAAAGGTTGGAAGGTGCTTGACCAGGTGGTGAGCCCTTGCTATCTAAACTGCTCCATGTCAATGCACCTCTGTCCTTGCTTACACTTGCTAAAACACTATTTTCCTCTCGCTTCAGCGGTTTCGGAGCAAGTTTTTCCAGAGTAAAAAAACTTGGAGGAATAAGGCGCAAGAGAGACTTGAGGGAGGCGGCGAGGGAGGCGAGAGGTAGAGCTGAGGGGTGTGATGGATGAGAGCGAGAGATGAGAGGAGACCAGAAGGACCTTGGGTGTTGTGAGTTCCGCTTCAAGCTCCTGCAGTGACGGAGAATATCGCTCTCTTGTAGAGCATCCGGGTCCGTCTGTGTGCCTGCAGAGGCCGAAGCATCGGGGTTGGGCTGCCGTGCAATAGCATACATTAGCCCTCGTAACCAAACTGTTATCTCTCTCAACCTACAGATTGATCATCACTTTTTCTTTCTCCAAGGAGAATCATTTACAGTCTCCAATCTCGTCCTCCCACAGCTCTTACCTGAACGCACACACACAGCCCTTCATGTCTCTTCCTACCTGCGGCTTTCCTTTTCAGGTCCTTCCCACTCATTCTCAATCCTCATTTACATTTTCATACTCCCATCCGCACCCCTCCCCTTGCTACATGTAGACCTCCTCACACACACACACACACACACACACACACACACACACACACACACACACACACACACACACACACACACACACACACACACACACACACACACACACACACACACACACACCACACACCACACACACACACCACTCTCACTTTCCCAGTATTCTCATTCAGGTGGGGTATAGAGCAAGGCCTTATTAGGAGACAAAGGTTCTTTGTCTTTCAACCTTTGCCAAATGCCAACAATGTCCGGTTGCCCGCTGAATATGAGTTTGGGAAAGAGAGCGAGAGAGGGGGCGGGGGGTCCAAAGAGTAAGGGGAGACTACAAGCCACAACAACAGAGAGAGAGAGAGAGTGGCAGTGATAATTCAGGTCAAGCCACATCTTACTACAGAGCAGCAGTCTTTGGTTTAGGGTGACTGTTTGACAGTCAGGTGGGGCACAGTACACTACTGTATATTGACTTCCACCTTATGATGGTCATTCTGGCCAGTCCACGGCAGAGAGAGTGTGTGTGTGTGTGTGTGTGTGTGTGTGTGGTCAGATTGGATGTTACATATGGTTCATGAACTTAATAACATAATTACTGCCCAGCACCGTGTCATGAGCAGTTTCTTATTAGCAAAGCAGACTTGGTAAATACAGCATTTACACTTAGCGTACAATATAGTGAACACGCGCACACACACACACACACACACACACACACACACACACACACACACACACACACACACACACACACACACACACACACACACACACACAACCTCATAGCGAAATGTATTTTACATGGGTCCTTAGCTTCCCCTCTCTTTTACAGCGACACCCAATCGATTAAAAACTAAATCGCAGATGCAGACACTAAGCTGTTCAAGTCGTTATAGCTAGTTAGAGGACGGTATCTGAGAATGGTCTTGACTAGTTAATTATCAATCATGCTTACCTGAGTTCAAGGCTGTCTGTCGAGGCACAGTTATCTACACACACGTGAACTAATTTACTTACAGACACGCCTTGGCCACATAGCTCGCAGGGCACTGGACATTTTGTCTTGCCGGTGACAGCTTTATGGGTTGTCAAGGTGATGGCTCAGACAGCGGACTGTTGACGCTTGATAGGTGGCAACATGCCACACTGTCCCATACTGTCCCAATACTGAAAGCTCATTATTTATTAGCTGCCATATGACAGCTGTATAGGCTGGAACACACAGTGAACTATGCTTCCCATAATCACACTGCCGTTAATTATTTAGGTTGGCAGCAATCGAATTTTACATGGACAGCTCCCTGAAGACCACAATAATTATTCATATATCAAGCACTGAACACTGCCCATTTATTAATGGCTGCTTTAAGTTAGGGATGTTTATTTTTAGCTGTGATTTCTATAATGCTAATGAGACGTTTGGAGTGGTCGAGCCTCGGCTCTGAGTTTGTCTAAATATCTATGCTATGTAGCCTGATGCGTTACATCCATACACCTTTGCTCCCGAAGAGGAGTAGAGGGCCATTTTTTAATATTACATGAAGCAGCTTTTATAATCAGCTGGCAAGAGGGCCACCTATCCTCACCGCTTGTCTGTGTGTCTGGGTGGATTTCTGGTGGTTTTTGCGGAGACAAGGCAACCTTTAGCTCCCGCCTCTTACATAACCGTCTGCACGCACCCGGCCGGTGGCGGCTGGGGAGGCGCTGTGGTGCACACCGACCCCCCCCCCCCTCGTCCTGCCATGTGCCACGGTTTCATTAGCCGAGCTGAGACACTTCTTCATTAAGTCTATAACGAATGCAGGGTTACCTACGCTACACATTCATAAGCCAGAGTCATCAAATGAAATAAGCTCTGAGGTTTTTGAAGTGACAGAATTCACACTCAGGGCTGCACATGTTGTCACAAATGAGACTAAATAAATTGGTGTTGTTTCTCACAAGCTGCGCGAAGCCTGGCGAATGCCTCTTGTAATATCAATAATTACACCAAGAAGAACAGCCCATGTAAACATTGCAAACACATCGCAAAACGAGGTAATTTAATCATGGCCATCCGCAGAAACAATATTGTGAGCAAAGATCAATCATGTCCTCAAACTCTCTCCGTCGCTCTGTGGTTGGATCCAGAGCCTTAGTGTCCAATCAGACAGCAAAGCCAGGCTGATATAGGGCTTACTGCAGGTCTCAACCAGTCTGAAACTGACCTCTCTGAGCGCCCGTCTGTCCGTCCCTCCCTCCATCTCTATATTAGCCTCAGAAAGCCAGAAATTTATAAAGGTCTCTCATGAAATAAAAAAAAAAAGATCATGACATTGCGGCAAAAGCTAAAAACGTAACTTCACCAGTATGTGGACGACAGCATTTGCAGACAAATTCATCGACGTCTCTTCTTACTTTCTTATCAAGCAGCACTGCCCATATGTCTACTCTTAGGAAACTTGCACAGCTATAGATCCATCTTCCTGGGAAACAGTGTAAGCATCAAGAGGAAGATAAAGAGAGCTGGGTTGGCAGCGAGTTGCAAGGTCCAGCTCGCAGAGAACCCATAAAACTTAGCAGGGACAGCCTCCTGCTCGGTTGAAGGGTTTGTGGCCCTCTTGGCACCTCTCTCCTCCCATCCTCTCCTCTGATATATCAACTCTGTCTCCGGAAAAATTATATATTCGTATACAACGAATTTACATCCCGTTTTATAAAGAAATAATTCCACCTGGATTATGTTTTCATCAGCGTAAAGAGAAAATGTTGATGTTTAACGAACCAGCAAAACATTCGCTGTCAGCATATTTTGTTTTTCCTACAATATTTGCTCCTGCAACTAGAGAAGGATATGGACATTTTTATGGTTATATTGGTCAACGCAAAAAGTTGTGAAACTGAACAGGCTTCACACACACACACAGAGTACAGTATATATGGTGTATACCATATCCACAAGAAAATATATTGAAAATATTAACAATAATTTTACTTTCTTGAATGTATTTAATTGCATGTGCCAAAATATGGATTTCTAGATAGGCTACTGTTCTCTGGATTAAAAGTAATCCAGGCACAAACTCTCCCTAAATTCTATTTGGCTATGTAAATGTATGTTTGTACTGCAGGGTTTTCTACTTCCACACATGTTCTATCCTCTGCTTCTTCTTTTCTTTTGTCTGCTCATTACCTCTGCCCTCTAGCTTTGTCATTGCTGGCATATCAGGCGGAGGTGTGTTAATCATGGCTGTGATATGTTCACTTGTCCTCTACTGAGATCTATGCATTGAGAGCTTGACAAAAAAAAAGGCATAATGATATCAACTTATATTAAAACCATTGTTTCCACTCCTCGTTTCTCCTGTCCTGCCTGCTCCTATCCTTCTTCCCCCTTCCGTCACCAATACCCACGGGCAATGTCCTGTCCTGTCCTGTCCTGGCTTTGACGTACTCAAAGAGCAGCCAACATCAGCCACCTGGGACATCCAGCTCCACAGTAATTATGACAGGCCCATCCAGCCAAACATCTGTCAACCTGAGCTCTGTGGAGACAAGTAAAAAAGTGAAGAAAAATCTTGTAGAGACAGCAATGAGGTGAGAAAGGGGAGGGATGATAGTAAGAAGGTGGAATTGGGAACTGGGTTTCTATACCATCCTTGTAATTTTGAGAGAAACCCGTTTTGCACTCCTACAGTAGAGGGGAATGTTTTCAGTTCATTAATTAGCACCACTTGGCAGCTCATGGAGTCAGGTAACAGGCAAGTGAAAACCATACAGACTATTCACACCCTATAAACAGGAACCAGGTCACGCTAAAATATACTAGGGCAAGGTGCAAATGGCAGTGCCCGGGTGTTAATGCTTCTGCCAACTGCCGACCTGCAGTGTCAAACAAGTTGTGTCAATAGTTGTGCATTTGGCCTCCGTAACTTGTAGGTACGATAGTCCGTCCTTCTCTTTCTACAACCCTCCTCCATTAGTTCACACATCCTCCAAAAAGATTGATGAAAATATCAAGTTAACACCTGGACGATTCGATGACGGCCACAGGTGGACCAGGAAAACTTGTCCCAGACGCAGAGCAGGTGTAAACAGCCACATGATACCTCCAACAGCTTGTCTGTCTGACCACCACAGGTATCTGAGTCTGTAGGCCCGCTGACTGACCACCAACCCTTGAGGTGTCCGCTGCTCTTTACTTTCCTCTACTGCTTCCTTCATTTCCTCTTTCACTCATTAAAGGCACCTTAGAATGAGCTTTTTGAAAGGGACAGATATAGAGTAAGTGTGGGTGAGAGAACAGAGACAGTTGATGTAAAGGTGTGAGACAATATGTATGCAAATATTCTCTCCAAGAAACTCACCAGTGGAGCAAAGTGTGGCAGCCACAGGGCAGCAGGATGAGGATTTATCATCCAATATCGCCTCATCATAGATGGTAATGATGAACACATAAGCCAGGCTGTAACATAGTTATACAACATTTCTAACCCAGCAACCTACAGTAAACACAGTAGTAAATCAGCAGGGATTATACTGTAATGACTTAAAGAATTAAGGCATGGAATACTTGAATACACTAAAGGCTTGGACACAGGGAAGTGAATAAAATAAAGAATAAAAGTGTTCTGGCATTTAAAAACTGGCATGCTCTCACACCAAGAAATATTGGTGCCTAGTCGGCCCACGAATGCACAGACGGAGTTCTTTTCAATTGCTCAGTGCTTGAGCCAGACGGGAGAGAATTATTAAAGCACTACAGTGTATCGGTGTTACTAACTTGGCGGTGTTTCATAACAAAATCTTTCAGAGCAGTTATCAATTAGAAACAATTAAAAGAACCATTCATCATTCTCACAAAGCCGGCGCCGTACAGGGAGCAGCGCTGACAGAGAAGCAGATAAAATGTAATCAAAACCATAATCAGCTTGCACTCTTTAAAAGAGACTGACACAGACCACAGTATGTCGAGATCACAACTCAGACTAGCTCCACTGGACGGAGCACTGAGCATGTCTATCAAACAAACACATGGCCACTTATGCAGTATCTGCGCAGAAAAAATAAAAGTGACCACAGGGGAGAAAAACAGGAGCACAACAGGTTTAATGTCAAGCTGTGTATAAACTTCAAGACATGCAAAAGTAATCACACAAGCAAGTTTATCCTCAGGTCCTTGGCAATCACAAGTACGACGTGTGTCTGCTGGAGTCTGCAGCCGTGTGCTGGTCCATTTGTGTGCATTCTGTTGACTGACATACAGTTGCCTTCTTTCCTGGAAAACCCTGGCCAAGGCGTCCCATATTCATGTCTAGATGAACGCCGCAGTATCGGTAACCAATGCAGATAGGAACTTAATGCAAATATGCACAAGGGGAAAGAGGGCCCTATCCTGTACATCCAACTTCCCCAGCTCTCCGTCCCCCAGAGTTGATCGTGATCGCACAGGGTGAGGATACACACCCCTTTCCCCAACCAGCCTCACAGGCATATGGTTAATCAATGCAGCCTCTTCCGTACAGAGGTAACTCTATACTCGAGCAGGGAGGATAGGGGAGCTACCAGCGCGGCCTCCCCTGTCTCTCTATCCCTAATGAAGCTCCCAGGTAAACAAATCACTGCACACACAGGCAGATGGCCAATAAGGGAATAACCACTGGGGATTTTTTTATGGGATCACGGAAAAGTTTTTTAAACTTGCTAATGACATTTCTTCTTCCCTCTGAGCAACTATTTATCATAAACCAAAACTAATTGAACATTTGGCTACATTAGCTTTAAAGGCTCAATATGTCATGTCAAGTGCCCTCTTCTGTGTGCACATCTAGAACATGGATGTGTTTTCAATTTCCTGGATTGGACCATAGTTGAGATTGGGGAGAAGTTTTTTCAAGGGTTTCTGAAAGTGGAAGTGGTTTTTCAACAACAACAAAAGGCAACTGGCAATTGAAGCCCTTCCACACGTTGGATGGGCTTGAACGCCCCCTGTTCAATAATTATTACAAAACGTGAGGTTCAATTTAATTTTTAGTTTTCTGAAAAGAGGCGAAGAAAAACTGTGAACACGGACATGTGAGGATTAGGTGAGGTTAAATGAAGTTACTCTGGCACATTGTTGTCCATACAAGAACAATGGCCCCTGAACGATTTAAGTTAATTTAAAAAAAGGAAGTATTTTGAATTGATAGGTGTCTTAAAATGACACATTCGTTCCTTGTGAAATAGTATTTATGATGGGCTGAAACTCATATTTAATCAAATCCACCGCAATTATCATGTCCCTATGATATGATTCATCACAATCAACCTTTAATCAATACGTTGACCATGACTCAATAGGAAAACTTTTGCATTATCTGAGAACACCGCGCAGAGGCTGAAATAGGCTGTTGTATGTCCTCCAGTTGGACTTACAAAAGATGATTTATCATAAAATAATAATTTCCCTGCTATCCCAATCTAGGAACTGGCAGTAAGACTTGTCTCATTCTCCTCGCTCTGCAGAGCGAGTAATATCCTCTAATCCTAGAGAAATAGGCTGTGGGGATGAGAGAGGGGAAGAGAGACAGAAAAAATAAGATAGGGGAAGAGCTAATGTCATTATTCACAGTTTATATGCTAAGTGCTTTCTTCAGCCATTCACAACCTCCCCCTTAGACCCCATCATGTTGGTCTGTGTGTGAGAAAAAGTGTGTGTGTGAGCTCTGTCACCGGAGCATGCCCAGTGTGGAGGACTAGACACAGACCCAACAGTTGCAACTCCCAACAGTGTTAATTTAGTGGGGTTCGGACACACACAGGAAGCTCCCAGGCCCATCCAGTTTGATGTAATGAGATATCTGCTGTTTCCCATTTGAGCCTCTTCATCCCCCACAGAACAAAAACTACTGACAGGGAGGGAGGGCAACGGAAGGAAGGAAAAGAAAAGAAAAGGGACAAGGAAAACAATCTGATTCCTGTGTTTCTGTCTTCATCCCCTTCTCTGTTTAAGGGAGTAATATATCTCCATCTCTGTCTATCCTGTTGTAATAGAGTAGGTCTCACTACGCTGCCTGAGGAAATTGCCATATAGTCCCCATGACCCTCTTCTATATATGGACACACACACACGCACACACACACACACACACACACACACACACACACACACACACACACACACACACACACACACACACACACACACACACACACACACACACACACACACACACACACACACACACACACACACACACACACACACACACAGTCTCTCTCTCATGGAGGTGGCCCCGGTGACACTAATCAAATATTAATGACCTTATTCTCTCTCATTAATAATAGCTGCAGCACTGATTACTGTGTGAAAACCACTGTGTGTGAACGTGTGCGTGTTGATATGTGCATGCGTGCACCCATATGGAAGCAGTCGCATGCATTTGTTCTGCCTGTCACTGGCACATTAAACTCCTAAAGGATTACTGCCATTGCCTCGCTAAAGGTAAATTAAATAATATTGAATTAGATAACAGTGAGGATGTTAAAGGTTAATATACAGCACGGTGATAAATCCATTGTCAGTTTGTGTCAGCGCGTGTGTGTTTATGTGCGTGACAACGATGGAGGGGGAGGGATAATATGAGCAAACATGCATATACACACATGAAAAAGAATTAAACATGGATAGGCACACACACACACACACACATGCAAAAGCGTAGACTTACAAATACACAGACACGCACACAGACGGACATTCGCTCAGTTTAGCCATGCAATCGGCGTGTGAGATGCAGCTGGCTTAAACTAGCTCAGAACAAAACACAACACACACAACACACACACCACACACACACACACACACACACACACACACACACACACACACACACACACACACACACACACACACACACACACACACACACACACACACACACACACACACACACACACACACACACACACACACACACACACACACACACACACACACACACACAAAACATGCACTGGGCCAGACAAAAAGCACGGCCAGACATCAGTATCCATCGGGTTGTAATGGAGAACGTTGCCGTACCCTGCTCAGAATAGCAAAAGTGTAGCTAGCAGCTATGAAAGAGGAGGGAAAGGGCGTCTGTGCATAGGTAGCCGAGTGTGGTGTCATGACCTGTGTTCTCTTCACTAATGATGAGTCAGCGAGTTGTAGTTGCACACGTGGTTTAGGGTAAGCAATCCAAAATAAGGTGTTCACCGGTGGGAACAAAAAAAATGCTTCAGTTGGCTTCAAACTTAAAAGATAGTTGCTTGTGAATAAGCTTGAGATTAATTCATATACCATTACAATTGCACTATTTAGTTTTGTACTAGAAGTGTACTATAGTCTACTAAAGCCTTGATAATCCTGTCTTTATATTACAGAGCACTGTGTGTGTGTGTGTGTGTGTGTGTGTGTGTGTGTGTGTGTCCACGTAGCCAACCCCACAAGATTCCCATTTCCCTGATGAATTACATTGAACTACATTGAGACAGGGAGGGAACGAGAGAAGGGGCGAAAGTAATAACTGAGAAAAGAGAAAGTTAAACGTTGCTTCTTAACATTGTAATGCAGTTACAGTGCAGCTGAATTTGCTTTGCAGCGCACCCAGAATTGTTATCTCTCACTCACACAAAGAAACACAGAACTATAGCCCTGTCATCTACGCAAAACACGCTTCACAACCCTGCCTTTCAGGGCCGCCCCTTCCCCATTCTCCCACCTGACCGACCACCTCACCCACACTCAGCCCTCCTCCGCCCCTCATGCGGAGGGGCAAGTCTGGCTTCAGTATCCAAACCGCCGCCCACCCACACCGGGTCTCTCTGGTCCTGGCTGTCGCAACTTGCATTTTCTGGCCGCGGCTGATGGAAATCATCTTATTAGCACTCTGCTAATGTCTGCTGTGGATTCCAGGGACACTCCTGCTGCCACTATTTTAATTGGCTGAATCTATTAATATTTCATTCGTTTAAATACAGCACATCACCTTTCCCTTCGCTGAGTCTGAACCTGTGGCTGGCTGCTCAGTATGTCAGACTGGGTATATAGATGGGGGAAATTTTTTTGTTGTTGTTGTTTTGCTTATTTATTTTTTTATTTTCCTTCTTGGTTAAAGTGTGTTTGTCAATAATTAAAGTAAAATGTATTAATTTGATTTCATTGGCTTTTGAATTTATACATGGCAGTAACATAATTTGCATTAAATTATTATCAGGTCCGAATTTCAGTCAATATTGTGCCACACAGGCCTGATGATTGATGGACCGAAAGGTGAACATTCAAACTTGCATGTGGATACATCCGAGTTTGTTGGGTTCATTCTGCTGTTTGCCTGCGCTAGCTATAAAAATGCAGGTGAGCACATTGCACTCACTCTCTCCAGGCACGAACGCACACGCACACACACACACACACACACACACACACACACACACACACACACACACACACACACACACCTGTCAGCCCTAGGGCTACCTCCAGGACAGAATGGATGATGGAGTTGGAAGGAGGAAAAGGGAAAACACGAGGAGTGGAATAAGTTGGGGAAGGTGATATACAAAGAAAGGAGAAGGAAGAAGAGATGCAACTAATTCATTAAAAGCAGTACAATCCTTCAGTACCTCATTTTGTAGCTGTGTTATCATGAAATTAATCAAAAATCACCTAATATTTTTATATTTTAAATTAATATATAATTAATCTTGCTCCATTTTGATGTTACAATGATATAAAATAAGACTTTTGAGTCCTATTTAAGAAGTCCCACTCAGCTCTGACTTATTGGAAATGCACATGGATAAGGACAATGAAATGGATTTTACAAAAGGTGCACAGATTTGCATTTCATCAAAGATGATGTTTTACGAAAAACACTTTTTTATGCATATTTGTTGACTACCCACTTTTTTTCTTTCATAAGCATTTACAAACTGAAGCATCTTTCGGTTTAACCGCATCATTGTGTGAGCTAATACAAGATTAGAGGCGAGAGGCAGAAATCAGCTTACTGAAATGTAAATCCCATGAATCAGTGTGTATTCAACACTCTGAATTTAGTGCAGCATTGTTCTCCATATGTTAGCACAGCACTAAACCCTCGCATGCTTGAGCTGAATAACCCTAACCCTGCTTTGCAGCACCATTAACAGCCTGGGCATGAGGACCCTAAACCTGGCAGTTTGACACAGTTAGGCAGATATACCAAGAAACGCAAATACAGTTGTTATGGTTTTCAGTGCTTGGGGGAGCATGAAGTGAGTAAAGAGCTTGAAAAAGTTGGAGTAATCAATCTGAAAAATACATTCTGCCCTCCCTGTAGTTGAAAAGCTGAGAATTGAGCCCATTATTTGCGGCTTGTCATAGATGACAGAGTGATGATACCATGACTTGACATGTCACTAGACTTTATTTGGCAGCACTAAAGGTGAAAATTGGTGCCAGGAGGAATGTAAGCACAGGTAGGATAGTAATGTGACAGCTTCCGCAGCTCGCAGTTTGTCCGCACACGCGCTATTTGAGTCATGGTTGCTCCTGCGGCCTTTAACACCCAGTCATCTGTCATCCATCGGCTCAGATCTGCACTGCCGCCATCTCGATTGCCTGACATAATATTGCACACACTTTCTCTGTCTCTTCTTCTCTCTCTGACACACACACACACACACACACACACACACACACACACACACACACAGTGTCACCAGTGGTGTGAGTGGAGCAGAAACACACGCACCATGTCCCAACAGTGTTCCCTGATTAACGAGATGGTTTGTTCTCTTCCTCAGGCCTGGACCAATCAGGCACGAGGACACAAATCTCTCCCCGCTGGTGATGCTGAAGGCCACCGGCCACTATTTATTGGCAATCTCAGCCCTAACAACCCAGACAGAGAGAGCAACACGCCTGCCGCAGGCGGACACCACCGCCATGTCTGTCTCTGTGTGTGTTTTTCGTCTGCAGCACATTTATCTTGGGGGAATAACTACGCCTGCTAGTGTCATGAAATAACATTTTGACGGAACATCAAACAAATACACAACGAGATACACTGAGGGATTTCCCCATTTTTAGATTGTGTGGGCGTGTCAAAGAGGCAATAAAACCTCAAACCCATCAAAGCTGTGATTAAAGAAGATTAGAACTCCAACTAAAAAAAAAAAAATGTCTTCTTATATCTCAACAGAATAATTCCTCCCTTCTTTTTTTTTTTTTTACCTCTCTGGACTTAATTAGTAGGATTTAGTCGGCTTGGTGCTGCAGCAGCTCAGCTAAAGCAAGTGAATAATTGCAGTGTTTATCTACTTTCAGAGTAAAAATATCCCACACAGAGAGGTTGTGACAGTGTGGCTGCGTTCACCAAAGCAACATTCCTATTTTGTTCGCGGAAATCTGAAAACAGCTCCTCGTGGGTGGTTAATTATTAAATTGAATTTTATTATTTTTTTCTCTCTTTTTTTCCCCCTTAAAAGGCCTCAGTGACGGCCCTTTTTGGTTAAACAGTGTTCCCAGAAATGATTTCAAGAAGGCTCCAATTGTTGACAGTGTTTCTCTTTTTTTATACCAGCTCACAACAACAGCTAAATTACAGATTTACAGATGGTCCCGGCATGAACTTCAGCCTCGCAGGTTTGAACAACAGTCAGGATGATTTTTAACTTTCCCTCTCATCTCCTCATTCATGTTCTCTCACCTGCACCTCTGCTCATTCTTTACTCACTGTCCCGTCTCTGTCTTCCTTTTTATTTTTTAATCAGACCTAATATTTGAAAACTTCCATATCAGCGATTCCACAGACGAAAAACCTAATTCATACGGCAAAGATGAGGGACACATCTGAAACATGCCACACACACTAAACTAAGAGAAACAAGTGGTGTTTTGTCCAAGTTGGCAGGATCTACCAGAAAGAGAAGAGATGAAAGTGGAAGAAGAAGAGTCAGACCTGAACTTGGCCTATATTCCTCGCTCAAGTGTACATGAGTCACTCTTCATTGTGATCGTTACAGAGTCATTACAGCAGGGCGGCCAGAGGTGATTCAGGGGCGGTGGAAAATGGGGAAAGTGAGACAAAAAATGTACTCAAAGTTATTATCAGGTGTGGGGTGGACGTTGTGTAGGTGGACAACTGCTGCTTATAATCACTACATTTTAGCAAATATCTGACCCGTTTTACGACATCACATTCAGGGTTGATGACTGCCAGAGCCAGAAGAAAACTGTGTGGCCGAGTCTGGCATGAGGGTACAGTGTTTGTTGCAACAAGAATAGAAAAAAAAGAATTCTCCATGCTTTCAAGTTAATCTGTGTAAAATCACCGTCCACCACTCCACCCTCCCAAATTACAAGGGAAAGACGAGGGATGGATGGTTAAGGGGTAGGAGGAAAAAAGCTGAGGACTAGAGGTCAAAAGGAGAAAGCAAAGGCGAGAGAAAGAAGGGTTTAGCTACTGTGTGTATGCAGGGTGTGAGTAAAAGACACACACACCACGCACACGCACACGCACACACACACACACACACACACACACACACACACACACACACACACACAGGTTTACCAGCTTGACTGGGAACACTTTCAGAAATCTCCCAGAGTTCTGAGCAATGGGAGGAAGGCTGGAGAATGAGAGGCATCACAAGGGGAGCGTGGGTAATATGCCAGCGAAGGGAACTAAGTTTTCTCTGGCGTCAGCACATCTGCTGTGGCGGATGATCCATTTCCCTCTCATCGCTACAGAAAGACACTGCGACAACCCACACACACGCAAAGAACGCGGCACTGAAGACATGCCAGCCAACTCGGTAATTGTCTCAGCGTGATTGCGACTACAGCTGCAGTGGACACTTTTCATAAAAGCAAAGGGCAAACTGACTGTGGCTCAACTTGATCACATGCTCTTTGTGATGCAGATCATCCCACAGTGGAACAAACTCTAATCTGATTAATGCCGATTTTGATGATCACAATTCTTCTCACACAGAGGGGCCCAATCTTAGACCACGCGCAGCACAGAGGAATTGCACTTCGCACAAAAACCTGGTTGGAAGTCAGTGGCTCCGTACTTCACTGCTATTTTAAGGTCGCGTTGTGAAGATAGTAATATTCGCCTACTGTGCGTGCACAACATACACTCTGCTTTTTACACACAGAGATGATCTGCTTGAACACAAAATTAAAGTGTTTCCTATACAGAGAAGTGTTCTCTCTTACTAAATCCGCCTTTATACTATCAGTCTGCCTAGGTGCAAGTGCACCTGGCTTTTAATGGGAAGGGGATATAATACTCTCATTGATTTATTGCATGCTGTGCCCAAAACACGTGATAAATTAGGAGTACAACCTTTTGAATCGTGCAACTGGCACAGCAACCTTTTTTTTTTTCCTGTCGCTTAGTGGATCAGCATACGTCCTAAAAGCACTTGCACCATTATGTCCTTAGGTTCCAGAAAGATTTACATTGCAAATTCACTCAGTGTAATGCGAGGCCAGGCAGGTTACTCTAATTAACATAACACAGAAACAAATCTGCAAACTGCTCACTGCCAAAGGAAAATATTAATGTAAACATATACCTCACAGCATTCACTGTCCATGTATTTCATAGCTGCTCCTGGTAGTTAAAGCATGATTAATATGCCAAACTTCATGACAGTTTTTAATACACTTTTCCCTTCTTTCCCGTGCTACCTAAGCCTGTCTGAGAAACATTTTCTTTTCTGTGGCTGTGTATTTTATGTCTTCAAGGGCACCTTCAGGTTACTGCATGTGGAGCTGATTAAGTTCTTGGCCTTTGTGTTCACTTCTTTTATGATTAATGTTATGATGGTTATATTTAAGCAATTCAAAACACTTTGTTAATATTAGGGAAAGCTTCTGCTCCATGTAAAAAACGTGAATGCAGAGTGCTCACTGATCTTTTCAACGTTTAACCACAATTACAGACCAATAGTGTTTTGGATGTAGGAGCCAAACAGTGGGCAGTTACATTTCATCAGTTACAATTTGTGGTTGAGAAACACATGGGCTGGCATATCGACCAGGACTAACAGAGTTGCAGAAGCATATCCGTGTTTGTTTTTTAAATTTGTAATAGTCCTCAAAATGAGGAAAGGTGTACTTTCCTGCAGGGCAACCTTCAACCTGTGTACTACACATACTTACATACAGAGGGCGGACACACTACCCCCTCTACAAGCCCTTCATTTCACTCAAACAAGGATGTAATCCTGTTATTTTTCTTTAAAGAGACTGAGCTCCTCAATCAAACTGTTAGACACACAATCATTAAAACAAACACACACATACTGCTCCACACAAACATTTGAGCTTGTTATCTTACAACCTTACTATGTCACTTAATATATTAATTTTGCAGTAATATTAATAGGGATGATTTACTACTGTAAATTGCATGGATTATGAATGAAATTGCTATTCATGCCTATTTTGCAGATACAATTCCATTCAATTACACTTAATTATGGTTCCCAATTCTCGAAGAGGCATATTGCCCTTCTTGGCCTTTCAGCAAGCCAAGAGAGACTAAATCATATTGCTGCAGCCACAATATACATACAGGGTGTGAACAGAGTCCGCGAGACGAGAAAAACACAATTAAAAAGTGTCATTAGATTATTGTAGCTCTGAAAAATGAAGATTAATAACATAGCCTTCGGTTTGCTTCCTACCACCACTGTTTTACTGTAATGGCTCCACACTAGCGTACATCATTAAAGGTCAGGGATCAACAATGTATGGACAACCACAACATGACATGTGGATCTGACAGTCACTGTGGTTCATTGGGTGCAGTAAACAGAATGACAAATATGTATTTTCAGCTGCTGCTAAGCTCTAAGCAGGCTTTGTTTTCTCCTCCCTCCCTCTCTGTCTCTCCTCTCATCTCCGCAGCCTCCACTTTCATTAGAGCTAAATCTGAACGTATCAGCCTAATGCCACAAGACATGTCAGCCAATGGGAGAGTCGAACTGAAGACGGAGATGGAAATGATTGGGAGATCCAGCAGTTACACATTAAAAGTGATAATTCACAAAAATAAATACCAATATGCTGCAGCCATCGATGACCTGTCCTACTTGTCTTTAACATACTAACTGCCTGAGCCATGAATGAGTGTCTGTCCTCGATGCTCATGGCTGCTGTTGTAGACATCATCGAATGAAGAAGCATGGGGCTGTGTTGTATTCAATTAAACCTCCCTAGGGGGCGCAGCAGCAAATGAACTGCAGCCTAACAAACTCCCACCGCCACACATCACTCTGCTAATCAGACAGCAGCCACGAGGCTCACACCCCACTTTGACAATTTCATTCTGGCTACGAGGAGGACTGATGCGCATTATTGCCACGGTGGAAATTCATCCTGATACGTTCAAAAAAAAAAAAAGCTTGAAAAAATATTTGGACCTGTACAAAAACCTGGGCCCATATTATTAAAATGTGAAAGTTTGGACTAGTAAAAATCCTTCACTTTTACTCCTTTTACTGTAATATTATCCGAAATACTTAAAGAATTAATCACTATCCATGTATTATAAATGTATTAGATTACGCTTGATTCACACCATGGTTGCTGCTAGGACAGCTACTTTATACAAATAAAATTAACTGAAAAATCTAATCACAAATACTTTGCTGAAAAAGTGTGAGGATTTCTTTTTTGGAATAATTAAGATTATGGAAGATGGAGAGATGATAATTAATTCCTGGTTTGGACTTTGAATGTTTTTTTTTGAAAATTTTAAATAGTTTTATTCTTCCAATTTTTCTGGCCTTGGAAGACTTTTATTTTTTAAACAAATTACACCATTATCATGAGAATACAGATTTTATCACATACACAAACAACTGAAAGGGAAAAACCAAACACTCCACCAGGACTCTAATGATTTTGCACTTGAGGATTATGTTTACCCGTCACTGAAGAAGATAACTACTCCTACTACCACACACACACACACGGGCACACACACGGGGGCACATACACGGGCACACACACACACACGGGCACACACACGGGCACACGGGCACATACACAGAATGGTGAAACTGCTGTAATAGCAGTGAAAGTATTAAGGTCTCCAGAGCGATGAAAGCCTCGTTCACATGAGAGGCTCCATTAACCTCTGAATCTGCTGCCATAGTATTACATCCTCTTTACACACACATTACTAAATTAACCTACTTAGTGTTTTAGTGAGTGGTGGTTCAAACCGGGGATCATTATACTGCAGTTTAACGGCTCTACATGCCCACATACGTGTTTTTAGTCATTCTGGCTGATTAGAGCTCAGTTCCTCTTGGTGTTGGGTGGAGCCACGGAACTCTGTGTATTTATAAAAATGAAAACGGTTCAAATCACCCTCCCACATCGTCCTGAAAGGAGCCAGACCAGCTCAAAACATCTGTGTTTTTCTTTTTCTTCTACCGTGCCTGTGTGAATGCTTTGACATTCGAAAACAATGTCAAATTTTCCTGCTCATGTGCGCACATCAATGAAGCTTATTCCGCGATGGCTGTGACTCCCACACTTCTCTGAGCAGTGCCAGATTTAACACAGCATGTGTGTGAGTGCGTGCATGTAGAGTGTCTTTGCGGCACTGTGACAGTAGTGGGAGGAAGGAAGTCACACGCCATCTCGTCTTCCACGAGCTTCTGTCCCTTAGGTCGACTGGTTACATAAATGATGTGAACACAGAACAGTGGGCACCTCCAGGGACGGTCTGTTGCATGTAACTGTGGTCACATTGCCGTACCTGCTGCGCGTGCGCGAGCCCTGCATACTTAAAAAGTTAAGATGTTTTGATGAAATACATTATATTATACAATACACACAATTATAGTCTAGCTATCTTTTTTGTTAAGCTGTTAAAAATGAATCTCCTCAAATATATTGAACCCCAAAAACTGTTTTCTGTTTCTCAAAATGACATATTTAGAGGGTAATTCAATGTAAAAAAAGTAACGCCTTCATGGCCTTAAAAATCATTGTACACCACGTCTACACCTTTGCCTCATTTAGTATTCGCTTCAGATCTCTGAATATGCAAATTAGCCCCAATTCTTTCTCCACTCACCCCACAGCTGCTCCGATCAAATACACAAACCTGCTGCTGCGTGTTCTCCATTTTGCTTCCTACGGCTATATACGTAATGGGAAGTCATCATGAGACATACATAAATGTTAAAACCAGGAAACAAACTCCAAAGAGGAAGGAAAAGTGCAAATTGCACAGGTTCGCACACATGTTGCTCTATCAGAATAGTGATTGGGATAATATGTTGCTCTCTACAATGTTAGAACGATATTGGTAATAGATTACATGAGCCTTTGGCTTGACTATGTTATTAAACAGTAAACAGACCTTAGATAAACCGTGATCCTGACTTGACTGATCCTGAGCTCTGACTTAGCTTGCAAAATCCTGATAGCTGGCTAACCCCTGGCTTCTTCTCCTCGCATGCTATGGAGAAACGATATAGACAGCTACATGATCTTATTATAAAACCTCAACAGGTTTATAATATAATCAAACACACATACATGCAATTTAGATATTCCAACCCTACATTAATCCCTATTCCATATCCATAGTGTAACTCAAAATGATCCCTATCACCAGACAACAATGGTAAACTTCTTGAAGTACTAGTGCTACTCACAACTTGATCCTGCACGCAGGTCATGGGTGACCATTATTATTTATTTTCAATATAAAAATACAACGCCACGCGCTACGTAGCAGTGATTTTAAATCAAGCGTCTGTTTCTGAAAACGTGAGCATCACATGAGAGGCAGCACTGAGGCTCAGAAAGGTGCTAATCTTGACAAAACACTATGATCACCATGATTATAGTGACGCTCTCTCGATCACTAAGGCAGTAATAACACCATTCCACCTCACCCCCTCCAAGGCTTCCCATCTACTCCACCTCAACTTACTCACTCTCTCTCTTTGTCTCACACACACACACACACAGCACATGTGTGTGTGGGTCAGTGCAGCAGTGATGGCTACAGACAGGGGCAGGGGTCAGCCACACCCTGCTCATTGCAAGGCCTGCTGGGAGCTCACTAGCAGGTGAGGAGTCAGATGAGCCAGAGGGAGATGGAACACAAAGGGACACACGGACAAATACACACTTACACACCAGCGGACGGGCAAATGCTGTCAGTCAGTCATGAGTGAAACAGGCGAGAAATAAAACCTGCAAGCGCACGGGGGAAGCACACATACTCATGCAGGAATGCACGGCCGCACAAATGCGCGCGCACGCACCCACACACACACACGCACGCACGCACACACACACACACACACACGCTCAGTGTGGTAATAAGCCAGTCGTGCTCTCCAGGGATAGAGCCAGTGGCCACATAGATGGAGAGAGGAAGCAGCTGGCTGCTGGAATACTTCCCCTCCTAGCACTGTAATTTCCTCCCAGAGGCACACCTGGGCCAGCACTCACTCACACATACATACTGTATCTGTGTGTGTAGACGTGTGCGTGAGCACAGTACACACGTGACAGTGTGTATGTGTTTTGTCTTTTGCGTGTGCGTGTGTGCTTCTGCTCGGCTGCATGTACGCTTGTTTTCTGCAGGTATGCACTAATGCACAGTGCTGATCCGAAGTGGATCCCCTGCTGCCAAATATCACACCCATATTATTGAGCACTACACATTATTATATACATAAAACATAAAACATATGTTCCGTACAAATTGCAAGCTGTGAAACAGAGGGACAGAGCGTGATGCTGCCGCTCAGCTAATCTGACATCAGTGACGGCTGCCGCAACGTGGCCAGAACTAACCGACCAGCTGATCTGAGACCAGTACCTGATTTTAAACATGCAGAGTCAATTTCTTTCTTTCTTTCTTTCTTTCTTTCTGGATATGTGTGAGAAAGGAACTTAAAGGGATCTGTGTTACCGAATGATTGTCAATTAACGCCTT
Organism: Scophthalmus maximus; assembly: GCF_022379125.1. Taxonomy (NCBI): domain Eukaryota; kingdom Metazoa; phylum Chordata; class Actinopteri; order Pleuronectiformes; family Scophthalmidae; genus Scophthalmus; species Scophthalmus maximus. The sequence continues at coordinate 12,113,828 of NC_061523.1, forward strand.
TTCCTTAACACTACAGTATGAACATTGATGCAGGCCTGCAATCGTGAGCTTTACAGCCCATATTTATATAACATTTAACCACACTACAGGGGTTAACTGAGGTTAACGTTTCCAGATTCATAAATTTGCCAGAGCAAAGGTTTTCCTTGCTAAAAATGTTCAGCCTCAGGCGGGCCTTGACATTGTTTACATAGACTAAACGGTGAAGGAGTTCTCCTCGAAAACCTTTTATTTTAGAGCTGAACAGCAGCCTGGCGGCTTCCAGGACAGACAGCTCCTGAACTCATTCATACCAGGGCTTAGACAGCCATCTTGCGTCAGGGTGAGTAGGAAGACAGTGCTTGAATGGGAATATGTTGCTTCCTGAACAGGGCGAGATAATGGAGCAAAGCGCTAAATCTTGGAAAAATGTCATACTACAATACGTCTGCTTAGCAGAGATCTCTCCAATGTAGTGGCAAGACAATCAGACAGGTTGGGAACAAGTCAACAGTTCGCTTGATTTAAATGACTTCATTTGGAGTTGAAACCGAAGTAAGCGCGCACCTGAAAAGTCACAATCCCTCGATGTACAGGAAAGCTCGGATGACAGCAGATGTTTTTGGTTATAATGATACTGGTCACCTTTTTTTTCACTTTCTAAAATGTTTGGCAAACCTGGGGGTTGGCTGGTCTGACCGCTCGTGTTTATTCTTATTCTTTACCATTGGACTAACTGCAGAAATAAGACTCTGGCTGCATGAAACTGAGAATTCACTTCAAAGTTGTTCAGTTGCCAATCCAAAGGACGGTCATTCCAGGATGTTCTTGGTGCAATCCCTTAAATAGGCCTCATAATGACGTCAGGTGAATTTCACCTTGTTAGGGTTTTTCGGGAGGCTATTTGGGATTCCAACGAGACTCACGCTGTACTGCTAAGTGTCCGCCGGCATCCCCTGTCACGCGCAGAGGAGGAGGCCATTTACAAGTTGTGTCCGTGTGTTTGCTCACATCTCTAAGTGCTGAAACACGAGTCTCCTCTTAAAACCTTGCACCATATGACTATCCTCGTCTCACACTGGCAGAGGCGGAGACCGAGCGCATGGGGGCAAGAAGGACGAGAGGAGAGAGACAGAGAGGGGTAGAAAGAGAGGGGGTTTCTGGAGGGAGGCCCCTTCATTTTCTGGATGTGAGAGCCAGACATGAAGTGACAGTGACTAGCAATACTGGCCTCTGTCTGACCCTCTTCCACTTCCTCTCAGCCCGGGCTGAGGCCGACGCGTCATTGCACCGGCGCCGTGCGATGCGGCCGGCAGCGACATGCGCAACACTGACCTAACAACGCCACGACAGCCCAGAACAATGAAGCTTAACACAGTACAGAACAAAACATACAACATCAGCACGGAGCAGCAGCAGCGCCTGAGGGCTGAAACAAATTCAGGGTCCTGCGTCGCCGCCTCTGTCCTCCGCCCTGTGTCAGCCCAGCAGCTAATTGCAATCGCTGTGCCCCAGAGGCTGCAGCGAGCCTTTCTGTCTTGAGAACAATCCAGCTGAAATGTCAGTGAAAACAAGTCAGCTGCAAAGGACATTTTTGTATCGTAATAGCCTCCTGTAAAAGACAGCGAAGCGGAGATGATGGATACCACAGCAGGAAAAGAAAACATTCGTTCTTCCATGAAAGAGAGAAAAAAAGATCCCGTATTATTGCTTTAGACTGGTGACATTTATGCATAATATTAATGTGAGATTTAAGTAAAGGTAGCAGACTAGGTGAAGGGGATTATGGGAAAAAAGCCCTCTAGTAGTCCATCTGTCTGGGCACGTCTCAGTACCCTGGACACCGCACTGCACTAGCACACATACACACAGCTGAAGCAACACACCCACACAGACAGTCCAGTCTCCCAGGACAAAACACTAAACTCCTCCTTCACTGTCCAGCATCAGAAAATAAAAGAAACACGCACGCGCACGCGCGCGCACACACACACACACACACACACGCACACACACACACACACACACACACACACACACACACACACACACACACACACACACACACACACACACACACACACACACACACACACACACACACACACACACACACACACACACACACACACACACACACACACACACACATCTGCAGACACCAGAGGAGGACCGGGGGAAAGCAGAAGGAGAGTTGGTTTGGGGCAAAAAAGTACCAGGTGAAACAAGACGGAGGAGAGAGGAAAAGGAAACAAAATTAGAAGAAGAGAAGGACATTGATCAAAGCCACAGATAAAAGACAGAGATGGAATAAAATTGTAAGAGTGGAAGTAAAGACAGATTGAACGATGGCGCTCTGTCCGCCCGGCCAAAAATGAACGGAAATCCTAAGTTTTCTATCGCCGTAGTGATTAATTGACAAATGTGCCACATTAATAATAAAGCTTGCTCTCTCCACTTAGGACATTGATTCACACCTCCTCAGCTTACGGTGTAAGAAACCGATCAATCCTGGTCCGTCTTCATCTCTCTTCTTCTTCTCCTCTTCGTGAGCTCCTATATTACCTTGCTAAATATAACTTCCTTCCCTCTGTCTTTAGCCAGGAAATGAGTCCAACATCCAATCGCTGGCTGTGGATCGAGCAGGCTTGGCGAAGGATATCTCCAGAAATGATTGATTGATTATTAATGAATTCGCTAATTTCCCTGATTGATCCACGGAGGGGAGTGATTGACTGAGAGAGAGAATATGAGAGGAGGAAAAGAAAATGATTGGATCTGATTGAACTGTTGTACAGAGGAGAAAAGAGGAGTATGCCAAGAAGAAGAAGGAGAGTATACGAGTAAAGGCAGGAGGATCTATAATGTGTGTGTCCATGAGGCTGTTATATTACAGTGGTAATGATGTAACAACTGGAAGGTAAACCTTATGTTTACACAATGTTGCGGTCTAGAATAGCCAAGACGAAAGATAAGAAGGAAAAAGAGAAGAGAAACAAAGAGAGAGAGATCCACATCAAATACTACAGGGAGCAGCCTGCTGGTCTGTCTGTCTCTCTGTCTGTCTGTCTCTCTGTCTGTCTGCTCAGCCTTGAAAATCCCAGCACTCAAATCCAGACAACCTGAGAAGACATGCACGCACGCACGCACGCACGCACGCACGCACGCACGCACGCACGCACGCACGCACGCACGCACGCACGCACGCACGCACGCACGCACGCACGCACGCACACACACACACACACACACACACACACACACACACACACACACACACACACACACACACACACACACACACATACACACACACACATATACACACACACACACACACACACACACACACACACACACACACACACACACACATACACACACACACACACACACACACACACCTCACTACTCCTTGTTGCCTTTGAATCTTTCTTTCTAATGAAGAGTGGGGTGCAGATCAATAGCGTAGGATAGAAGCGGCCACAATGTGTGTGTGTGTGTGTGTGTGTGTCTTCATGCTCATATATAAACTGTGTGTGTGTGTGTGTGTGTGTGTGTGTGTGTACATATGGATGTACTGCCAGATATCAGTAACAGTGGGAGCAGATCTGTGTTACTCTAATGCACTATGTCCTCACTGGGTGTTCCTATGGAAACTCTCTCTGTCTCTGTATATTATTAGACAGTCTTAAATCAACTGCTCAGAATAGGAAGACACACATCTCATCTATTGCAATACACTTAAGGCGGTTGACTTGCACCTGTATAACGCGGGAGACTCCGTTCTTTGAGGATATTTTCGCTCTGGTGGTTACTTGAGATGCAGACTCGACTTGCACTGGTCGGGGTCACAAGTGATTGACTCTTGGGCATCAGATCAGTCACAGTGATTGGACAGGCGCTTCTACTGACACAAGCTTGAGGCATGCATTGCAGAAATATATAATTTTTTTCCTGACAATACAACTGACAATACAGAATATCCCATTTTCTTGGATTATTTTTCACATTTTTATTTTTAAGATCTACTATTTTGTCTTGCTGCAGTGGATCGTATGAGTTGCATAGTACAATATTGTTCATACACATTAAACGTTCCACCAAGGATAATCAAGATTAATTAAAGATGGAAACGTGTTCCTGTGCTTTTTCACATGTATGTCTTCTATCTGCTGAGAATAGCTGAAACAGTGTTGCACCAATCAAGTGCGTTTGAAGATGAAACATTAAAGTGTAAAATGTACAATTAAAGATACATTTTTTTTGTCCTTATGATTAGGGGTTACAGCTGAAAATAGAAAAATATGTGCATATTTTTTTTTTGTCAGCTAAAGGATAAAGTACAACAAACCCATATGAGATAAATGTATTTTTTAAGTGTAACTCCCCAACTCCTACTTGAGGAACAGTTATTATTATCAGTCATATCACTTTTCACTGCCAGATTGTTTTTCCCCATTTCATTATACATAGTAATAATGAGTTACATTTGAGAGCAATACTAATTAAAAGCGATGAAGAGATTAATTTTTGTGATGAAAATGTAATTTTGCTTTTGTGATAATGTCCGGATCTTAAAGCCTATTTGATTACAGATACTCTTCTTACCCTCTAATCCTGGAGCCTGCATGATATATCAAACACAACGTGTTGCTTCTCCTAAATGAATGGCCTACACCTTGTTGTTTGTTTGTTCATTTATTTATTTCATCTGTAGAGTGGAAAATTGAGGCAGGCATGACCAATGATGAGAAACCAAAGACTTGGGTGGTAGCTGTTAATTGTTAAAGCAGCCATGGCAGCGGATGAATCTATAAAAGGTACGGAGGGTGTTACCTAACCAATCAAACACGTCTCCATACATCGCTCCGTTCACACTGGGAAATTAGTGCAGTGACAGGAGGATGTGTTTGCGTGTGTAGGTGTAATGTTTTTGACAGCAGGGTATGCTCACACTGGGACTCAGTATATTTGCATACAATAGTTTGATATGATTATATAACCAGGTGTGTATGAGGGAAGAATGCTTTAATACTTGTGTTTAGTACGTTTGAGGAAGAATGAGCACAGCCTGTGCAATGCTGTAGAATTTACTGCAGAAAACGTGAATGCCTTTTAAAAAGTGAAACTTTGCAAGACTTGAAGACAAATCTGCATAATTATGTGGGTTTAAAATGTGCAGTGGAGGACCTTTAATTTTGCAGTTTAAGTTCAAATGGAGAGGATTGGGGCTGGAGTGTGAACGAGAAGCATCCTGTGAAGGGTGTTCAGAGGCGGAGCATGGCACAGTGCGAGCCACAGACTGACCTCTGGCGTGGAAGTCTGCTGCCTCACTGCTGATGGACGCTTTCTTTACAGCCGAAGAGCGATAGACGATGTGTGTCCTTCCTCCTCCTCCTCCCTCCTCTTCCTCTTCTATCACTCCATCGCCCCTCTCCACCGGCTCGATGAAAAACTCCTCTTGTTCCGTCCTGATCATGCCAGCCTGAAAGAGAGCGCAGAAAATAAATTGGATGACATGAGGTGCGAGAAAGTGAACTCTGATATCATGATTATCACATGTTTGCATCTCACTCCCTTATTCATCCATCCGTTGCCTCCTCCCTTGCCTTGAAAGTTTAAAGAAAGAAACATCCCATGGCCTTTTCTCCATTTCTGTGTTATGGGCATGCTGGGAGAAAAGAGAAGAGGAAGAGACAGCAGTGATCCCTCCTGGGGTCCCGAAGAGGGCCAGAGTGACACCTGGCATCTAAAATGGCCAACACAAGAGCAGGAGATGAGACTGTCCCACTCCTGTCCCGAACTAACACATTCTGTCAGGTAATTCCCCCAAGTCCACCTCTCTCTCACACAGGACATGCACAAAATGCAAACTCACAGGAAGAGTGGGGGAGGGGGTTGTGAGGAAGAAGCCTGAAAGAGATGGAGAGAAGTAAAGAAGTGTGCATACTGAACACACACGCAGAAAAAGGAATCACGTGCACACACACACACAGGGAAAACAGGCACTGTGAAAATTGCCCGTCACTCTCTCTTATTCCATCTGTCTGTTTAAGACAACTGGTAATTACCAAGGCAACGTGCTGCTGTAGAGGGAATCCATGGGGGACAACACAGAGAGGATGGAGAGGCTTTGGAGAGGATGAGCTCAAAAGAAAGAGAGTGATAAATGAAGAAGAGAGAAAACATCGATATGATCAGTGCTTGTCTGCTTCTCCCCCTCGCTCTGACAGGAGAGGGAAGTGATGGTGGGCAAGTTGAAGAGAGGGAAGTCAGCTGATGATGAAAACAAAAAATAGACTTTACATTAGAAAAGAATATATGATGAGATGATGTGTGTGGATGGCACGGCACAGATTTTTCAGGAAAGTCATGGGAGTCTGTAAACAAAGGTTTTTGTAGTTTATTTAGTAATTCCATATACGTATATATGGCTGATCTGTCTTATCTTGAAGAAGAATCCCCCCTCTGTTCTTCCTTTTTCTCTTCTCTTTTAGTGCTTTCCTTATCCAAACCAAGTGAATAAAGCGGGTGTTTTGATCAGAGTGTGAAACCCTTGAAGACAAATTTGTGCGAGATTTTGGACTTTATTAAAGGAGCCAAGAGAGCTCAAAATACTGCAGCTCAAGTAAAACGCATACAAACAAACAAAACACAAGCCAATTAACAAGTAACACGTTTGACAAGATGAATAAAATGTTTCAAAAAACCAAAACAAACCAAAACATCTCTGATAATCCCACTGCAGTCAACACCAAATGGGAGGCAAATATAAGTTAGGGACTAGGTGGTGAACACATAGTCACACATTTGGCAGCTGAAAGGCTTTAAGGGCAAATTCTAGATGGATATAGACACATGGCATTTGATGGAATCTCAAAATCAGCGTGAGCTTTTTCGGTGAATGTATTCATCAATATATTTTTAGTCTGTTTTATACGACTTGACAGTGCTTCTGTACTTGCATGTGTTTCCAGTTTTGGCATCACATTTCTCTGTGCGTATCTGTTGTCAAGCGGGTGAATGTGATTTTAAACTTCCTTGTCTTCACCGTCAAACTGTTGAAGTGGAGTGTTTTATGAAATGCTTGTCCCGACTTTGTGCATATTTTTGTTATAATTTGTGCATTATTCCCTCTCATGAGAAGCCGTTTCACTGACCACATCTGTATCCCTAATGTCTGTCATCTATGCTACAGTACCTTCTGTACATGGAGCGTTAACGTAACATGTGTGAGAGCACATTTTAAATTATGTAAGCACATAAACTAAGCATGCATGCCAGTTATTGAATCTGTTGAGCTCTAAATAAAATGGACTTTAAGAACTTGTGTGCTCCTTGAATACCCCGAGGAGGCAGATATAAAAAGAACTGGATATTAATAAAAGTGGCCACTCAAAAATAAAAAGGTTCTCTTTCTACTCTCGTCCTCTCCCATTCTTCTTCTTCTCTCTCTCTCTCTCTCTCTCCCTCTTCCTCCTGTCAGTCTGAGGCTTTGGAGCCAGAAGGATGTCGACAAGCCACTGACCTGCCCTCTCTCCTTCTCTATCTCTCCCCCTTTTCTCTCTCTCTCCCCCTCCACCTCTCATCCCTCCATTTTCCGGAGCCGTGGTGCAGCATTCCGATTGGAGCTGATGGGTCTGCGATGGTGCATGCATTCCCACCCCAGAATACCAAGCAGAGACGCGAGGAGAGCTGTGTCAAAGAAAAAAAAAGATGACATGTGGGACTGGGAGACATGGTTGGATCGATCAGACCCAGCATGGTGGGGGTGGAGGGTTAGAGAGAGGGGAAGGTGTGAGGGGGCTGAGGAACTGGACGCGCCCTTTGAGAAACCGATGTGAATAAAGCATCAAAGCGTCTGCACACATTTCCACAGTGAGAAGCATTGTCTTCATCTCCTCCAAAGCAGAGGCAGCCATGTCCGATAGTGGTAGCGATAACAGGGAGGCTCGACCAAACACCGTGTCCAGAACGTGTGCAAGAAATTCTGATTCATCCCAGTACACTAGCAGAATTAATGTGCCAACACGAGTTAGGACATACAAAGACATGGCAGAGGGCCACATAGTAATGAGGTATGGATGAAGCTCCCCACCCCATTGTTAGTAGCGCTGTAATTGTAAAGTCATTGGGTGATCAGGACAAAAACCACATTTCCGCCACCACAACAACTGATCATTCTTGTTGTTGCTATTGTTTCTGCATGAAATGCAAATAATATCAAAATTACACTTTTATGACTATTTCAATCAATTGCAGTCATATGTTAAATAATCCACCTACAAACATAAATCTATACACCTCTATTATCTACCACTAGGACTACGTTAGGGAACATATCTCCATCATTGGGAATAGTGACGGAAACATTGCATCCAAGTAATCCATCATTATGAAAAATGCAGGGCAAAGAGTGACCTGCAGCAGTCACACATGCTCACAACTCAACATGTATAATTGGGATATTATTAGTTTCGTCACCATTGCAATGGTGACACTAACCAAAACCCTCCCTCAGAGACCTGAAGCACATCCACAGTCGCCAAATCTGGATCCTACACACCGAGTGTCCAGTTACAACAGGAGGATCCTCTGTGTTTTGAAGGCACACCAAGCTCTATTTGAAGACCTGACAGGAGTAATACGAGTCCAGGGTAAGTGTCCTGTGGGGCACGTGAGACAGACGAGTAGAGGAAAAGCAGTATTGGAGTGGAGAAGCGGATGTTGTGATGAGGATCAAAGTCACACCCGGTCGGGGCCCTTCAGCTCAGTCCAGCGCAGGCAGTCTGTGTGTGTGTGTGTGTGTGTGTGTGTGTGTGTGTGTGTGTGTGTGTGTGTGTGTTTGATCTGGTGTCACTGTGTGTGCATGTGTGTGTTTGACCTGATTCATAACCCTGCTACTGCTGCCTCACTTCACACACAGTTGCACACATGCATCCACAGGCCGGCAGAGAGGGCAGACACTGTCGCACAAACACACAAATGGAGCTTTGATAGTGACTCACTCAGTGTGTGCGACACTCCAATTCATTCACCCTTTGAGTCGCAAGAAAATCAGGCTTATACAATAGTAAAGCTGATTTGCAAAATTCGACACACTTCAGGGAGCGAGAGATTAAGAGGACACGTCACCGCAAATATAAGCAGTTTTTTATTTAATCGCATCAGCAGCAAATTGTACCTTTGTGGTCCCCCCGCCGAGCTCGGAGAAGGCCAAGTTTCCTATTTGGATTATGAATATGGCTCAGGCAAAAACAAAAAAAAGTTTTATATGAAACTTATGAAGGCAGCATGAAGCAAAGCTATTTAAGTCATTCAGGGAAGCTAAATATATAAGACACTTATGACCCTTGGCAAACCTTTGCTCTCTGCTGCTCCACTCTCGCAGGAGGAAAGGTGGCGAGCAGGAAGAGGGAAGAAACTGCAATTAAGGTTGGGTATTGAGACAGATTCATTAAGGGAATTAAATTATTTGCCTTGTGCCCCGAAGAGTGAGGCGATTGCCTAATCTGGGATAATAGGAGGATGACCGAAGCAGCAAACAAAATTCATAAAATGTAAACGCACGAAGGGAGGGAGGCCTTGTCGTAGTTAAACCTTCACATACTTTTTCTACTGTCCTCTCCCAGCGGCACACGCACACACACGCCCAAAGACACTGACCGGCTGCGTGTCTCTGTGTGCGTGAGTAGAGGCCTGATGCCTGGCCCATCCCCCGTCACCCTCCCTGCTCAGCTCATTACGCAGAGTGGTCTCTAAAAATGGTCACTGGAAAAAAGAAACACACACACCTACACAACCTCTAGTACACACACATCCATGGCAGCTCTGTCCCAGTCACCCTCTGTTTCTCTTTCCCCGCTTTCTCCACCTCATTTGCAAATTGTTCATCTTTGACCTACATTTTTTAAATCACAGTATGTCTGCCATACAGCGCGCACACACAGACACACGCACACACGTGCAATGTCTGGGTCATTTTGTGTTTTAACTCTCCATTCAGGCCCATACTGTCTGCAACCTCTAACAGGAGAACGGGGAGCTGTAAAAATGCAGCGGCGAAAGGAGGAGACATCAGACAGACCCTCGGTGAGTCCCCCCGTCCCTGATGCCAATAACATCTTCCATCTCACGAGCACGAACCCTTTCTGCCCTCACATTGCTATTTTCACTTGTCCTTCATCTCCTCTCCCTCCTTGATGCCATTTAATCGGCTCCTCCATTGCTTTCTGCTTTCCTCCTGTCTCACTTCTTTTTTTTTTTTGCCTCACCCTCATTTTTCTCTCACAATTTCATTAGAATCCCATGCTCCCTTCCTTCCTCTCTTCCAATTTTTCACTATAATAAGTGGTGGTGGCACTTCAAATGTGTGAGAGTGAAGACCCGGCCAGGTGTAAGAAAGGGGAAGACAGAACAAAGACGACGTAGAGACCATATTATTTAAACTGGCAAAGGATGGCTGGAGCCTAAGAGTAGCAGTAGTAGGCCAACCTGGGTAGTCTGACCGCATGATATGTGGAAATGTTGGTTCAGTGCGAGAGGGTTGACACAGACACGAATACAGTAGCTGACAGTCTGGCAGATAGACCCAGAGACCCAGTGCCAGCCAGACAGGCCGTTTGTTTAAAGGAGGCTGTGTGTGTGTGTGTGTGTGTGTGTGTGTGTGTGTGTGTGTGTGTCTCTCCCTCATTTCTGTTATTCATCGGGACAGAAGCTCCCTCCCTCTGTTTTCTGTCCAAACAGAGATTATGAATCAGCAGTATGATAAAGGGAAAAGGAGAGGAAATAGAGACAGAATGAGAAAAGGAGTTACAGTGGAAGAAATGTGTGATGGCCAGCAGGGAAGAGGTGATGGGAGAAAGGAAGCAGAAGGTAAAAAAAAACAAGACTGATTGAAAGTGAAAGATGACAATTAACAAGAGTATTAAATTAGACACGCAAAAAAAAATAATAAAAATAGAATTCTATTCACCAGCCTGAGGACAAAAAGGGTAAATATTTACAAAATAAAGAATGTCATTTTCGCCATAATCAGCTCAGCACGGGAATAAAACAAAGGTCCTCCTCCTCCTCCTCCTCCATCATTGTTCCTCTCTGTCTCACTCCTTCTTTTCTCTCAGCAGTCTGACAGCTTTCCTAGACAGCCAAATGCTTTTGGCCTGGCCAACATGGAGGAGTCAGGACAAGTGTGGGAGGGCTTACAAGATCCAATCATCAGAAGCATCCGCACTTATTGCTCTTTTTTTTCACAGTGTGGCTCAGGTCAGGCTCAAGTTTGTAAAGAAGGTGGCAGGTTTGCTGCAGAGGGCCAGAGGCATCATACTAAGATATGAGCTAATACGTTGATCAAAATCAGTTCCATTGCACAATCGTGTCATTGATCTTGTGTTACATTCACATCATCCCCAACAATCTGAAAGTGCCATCAAGTTCAGTGTCCGTTTGAGCCATGGGAATCCTAATTTTACCTTGTGCACATTTAGAAAGAATCAAAATTCCAAAATAAAAGTATTGAAACATATTCAGGTTTCTGAACAAAAATCTGTTCAGCATTTAATTTACAAGTTACAACCAACCAACGCAGACTGTACACTGAAGGCTCAAGTTAGCCTGGAATGCTAACATCCCAATTAGCTTGGAGGTGAGAAGACTGACACAGTTTAGTTAAGTTAGGTCATTACAGATCTTTTGTGTACTCCCTGCAATCACTGTTTTCATGACAGCGCGCGCTCGCACTCGCACACGACACACACACACCCACACAGCACTGGCATATAGCACCCATCAACCCCCCTTACCTGCCCTGCCCAGCCATCGATAAGTGTGTGTATAGTTGTGTTCATATTTGTGTGTGTGTGGTCTTCCAGATTGATAAATGACCCCTATTAGTAGCGACTGACCGCTCTGTGATTGCAATCTAAGAGCAGCACAACAGCTGTTCTCAGAGCAGTGTTGTCCGGAATAGTCGGTGTTTAATATAACAGCACTTTAATGAATTATGAACCAACCGCCAGCCCGGGATGTGCTGGCCAGTCATAGGGACTTGACCGTTTACAGTCAAGTCCCTATTACACAGTCAAGTCCCTATGACTGTAAACAGCTTTAGGTCCCCACAACACGAGTAATACCAGGACCGGCCACACACACACGCGCACGCGCGCACACAGATCCACAGTCAGATCCACACCCATCCTCATCTCTACTCTATCTCTTTATCTCCACATCTATTGGATATACCTGTAACCTAGCAACAGAGCAGGGTGAAGACCCTCCCCTACCTGCTCACTGCACTGACTGCTGAACCTGACAGCCAATCAAATGGTCTCAGGGCAGCGACGTGGAGCCAATCAAATGCTTGCTACAACAGGGAGTTGCCCCCCTGCACTTCATGCTTTTGACAAACTGGCACATGTGACGAGCATTTCCATGCACATGCAATGAATGCTTTTGCACACTCACTCAGTACGCAAACGCACACATGCACAAGCTCAAGTCTCTTGAGGACATCAGGAGAGATCACAGGATCGGGCTGAGTTGCCTGTTGAATTCATAACAACCAATCCTTGATTAGCAATTAGAGTGAAAAAAGCTACATGTGGAAACACATTACATGTGTGACTGTGATTAAGTAACTGTTGATCAAAAACGCTTCAGAACTATGCTTCCACGATGATAACATTTTTGCTCAAACCTGCAGAAAATGCACAACGTGACGCTCGATGAAATCAGAGCCACTGATATCAGATCTGATCAAATATATGTCCTCTATGACCACTGGTGACTACTACTCGATTTATTGCTCTCCCCAATGTGATGATGAATGAAATGTGTGATGGTATTGGTGTATAACTAGAGGCTTCCTGATTAAAAAAAAAACCCCAAAACACATCTATCTGGTGTTGCTAGGTGCCCATAACATCAAGACCTGTTGTGTTTAGAACATCAATGTCTCTGTGCAGGGTGCAACTTTTATTTTGCTATCCAAAGCAATGTCTATTTTTCTTATTACACAGATACTATTCCCATAACTTCTGCTGAGGAATGTCCCTTGTGATCACAAAAAAAAATTAAAAAGAGGCCAAGGGCCCAAGGTTCAGGACATAACACAACACAAAGGGGGGGAGGGAGAAGGAAACATGGAGGGAGAGAGTCCCTTGTCAACATGGAATAGTCCTGAGTGGAGCGACAACAGCAGAAAAAATATGAAAATTAATCAGGCTCTACATGAAGAAGAGCGATAAGAAAAGGGGGAAAGGGAGAGATGTCCAGGTCACAATTCTACACATCTGTTATTGCAAACACTCCATTTCTCGTGGTCCCTTTTTTTTTCTAGTGCACATTTGGAAATATGACCAACTTATTAATGGATGAAAGTCATTTAAATCTATACAGACCAGAACACTGAAAAACCCCTTATTTCTTATTTCATACTTAGTTAATCTTTTTACAGATTGTTTTCAACAACCAAGGCCTCCAACTAATAACCAAGTATTACAGGTTTGAAATCCGGTGTAGTTCATCAATGTGTGTGTGTGTGTGTGTGTGTATGTGTGTGTGTTAAAAGGGAAACAAAGGACTCTCCTCAGATAATGTGCAAAGCCTATAAGTTTATGTAATGACCAATTTCAATTGTTTCCACTTTGTTTCTGTGAAATCCTATTTATTTTTTTTACATCAGCAAAAATAAATGAAACAGTACCCATGAGCCTTTGCCACTGCTGATAAGGAGAAGAAACAAGTCAGAGGCGAGAATCAGAGCGGACCATTTAGAGTTTCACGGAATTCACCAACAAATTTGATTAAAAAGTAAACAGCAAAATGTCAAATGTTATTTATCCTCTACCTGCCATTAGCGTTTCTTAGAGTTTTAAGCTTGTTGATTGCATCGATGGATTGAGACATCAAAGCTCAAGTTGTAGGCATGTAGTCAACTTTTACTTTCTGAGCCCCCTAAAATAACCCATCCCACTGTAAGTGATCAGTAATTTGTCTGCCGACAGGATGGTTGTCTTTATCCGACGACCGCAGGCTTTTCCAGATATACGGCGATTCATTTAAGTAAAAGAGTTCAGTAAGAGCATCTTTTTCCGTAAAATTAGAATCAATAACGGTTCACACAAATCAAATCGAAGTCACATTACAGCACACTGTATGCATTTCTGTACGCATGAAGTGTGAGCACAACCACCAGAGGCCGACACTGTGATGTTCCTGGCCCGTAGGAACTTAGTGGGCAGCAGGGTCTGTCTGGTGGGCAGAACAGAGAGAGGTGCACAGAGACGGGGGGTGGGGGATGGGGGGTGGGGGTGAGGCAGAACGTGTGTGGGAGAGAAAAAACACTAAACAGAAGGTGAGACGAGACAACTGAGTGGGGGGCCATGAGACTGAGATGTACTCAGAACGTGTGTGTGTGTGTGTGTGTGTGTGTGTGTGAGTGTGTGACTGTGTGTGTTTGTATGACTTTGAATGTGTACATGAGGCTTATGTATGAGATCTTGCATAAGCGCAGGTGTCAGCAGGTGCACAAAGTGGTGCATTGGCATCTGTGTGTGTGTGTGTGTATGTGTGCCTTAGGACAATACTGCTCCCTCATTACCAAACTGTTTCCTCCAGTGCAGCACTAATGAGGAGCCTCACCGTCACCATGGTAATCAAGGTCAAGCCTAGGCCAAAACACAGAAACATTCATACACACACACGCACGCACAAACAGGCCCCCACACACTTTGCAGGGCCACAGTTTGTGTGTGCACCGCTGCAAAAGGTGACACATTTATTACGAGTGGCTTCACTTTGTATGGACTTAAACGCAAAAAAAAAATTAGCAAGGACTTTTCAAGGGGCAAATGGGTGGAGTTTTTTTCCCCCGGATCCCACACATGATCCAAACAATTTCAGAGGAATTATGTGGGTGTGATGTTTATGTCCCTCTTGTCTCCTCCTTCCCCTCCTCTACTGTTTGTGGGATGGAGACAGGAAGAACATGAAGGAGAGGATGCATGGATGGAGACAGGTAGAGCCAGGTAGAAAAGAAAAGGGGAACAGACAAAGAGGCATA
This sequence comes from Scophthalmus maximus, assembly GCF_022379125.1. Taxonomy (NCBI): domain Eukaryota; kingdom Metazoa; phylum Chordata; class Actinopteri; order Pleuronectiformes; family Scophthalmidae; genus Scophthalmus; species Scophthalmus maximus. The sequence continues at coordinate 12,128,871 of NC_061523.1, forward strand.
AGGATGAGACACAAAAGAAGGGGAGGAAGAGTTATGCAGGGTGTGATATACAGGGGAACAAGGCTGGGGGGAGGGAGGCGAGAAGAAAGAGAGGGAGGAGTAATTAAATGAAAAGAGCAAGACTTAGCTCTTTAGTCCCATCCCTCAAGACCGGCCTGACACTGCTACATCTAGCTAATGTCATAGCAACAGGGAGATAGAAAGTCTAATGGGTGCGGTGCAGAGAAGAGGAGAGAAGAGCAGGTACAGGCAAGAGGGATGAAGTAAGGGTGGAAGAAAGTGAGTGAAGAAGAACGGAATGAGGGAGGGGAAGAAAGAAAGGGAAGGGTGAAACTGGGATAGAGATGAATACTGCAGAGTCAAGGACAGAGACATCAGGCTAGGAGTGAAGGGGAAGATATAAACGTGGAGGAAAGGGGATGAAACAGGATGGGAGAGAGAGAGAGAGAGGGCTGGCAAAGAGCCAGAAGAATAAAGGCCACACCGTCCCCTTCTCCCTCACTATTTCATCCCTCCCTCTCTTTCTCTCTCTCTTCTTCATCTGTTGTGCAGCTGTACCTGTGTTTACCATTGTTTCTATATCTAATTATCCCCACTGAATAATTGACCAGAGTATCAATAATTCAGCTTTAATTAGCTAAGACACACCAGACAGAATTGGACCTCACTTAAACAGACAGGACAGTCGTCAAACAGAACCAAACACACACAGGGGGAGCAGTTCCGTTTACGGTGGCCCGAACAGGGAGTGGTTCATATGATAATGTGAGTGAGAGATGATGTTAAACCCCGATAGCTGTGTAAAACCTGACAAGATCTTAAAGGGGATGTTGCGACAAGTTGGCTCCAGGGGCACAGTAACACGCTCAGACCTCCGTTTACTGGGGATGTGCTCGCTTAAATGTGGCCTTGGTCACTGCCTTACCATCGCAGTGTGTTCCCACACCTACCTTGTTTGGTCCGGCCCTTCAGTGTGTTTTTAGGAGACGCTTGAGCCATGGTCCAAAGTAAATGATGAGAATTTCGTCCGACCAAAAGACGTGGTCTCAGTCCTGGTCAAACTGAGCCATGGTTTGTTTCGTTTGCAGTGTGAAAGCACTTGTTTGGATGGTTGCACGAAGTTGATACTGCATTAAACAATAGAGGATGAAGAAATGAGGCATGGTACCACATGGTGGTGGCGGAAAATAAATATCATTTTTAAATGTTCGCAGGATTGCTTGCAGTCTTCACTTCCAATGACATGACATTTGAACTGCATTCAAAATAGTGTAAAAACGCCAGAAGTGGGTGATGCTGGTAGTAATACGATAATGACATGAGCGTGGCAACGAAATTGATGACATAATCTCCATTCAACAGGAAAGATTACAAGCTGCCACACTGACTACACGCCAACATCAGATGCACGCCCGTCTACAAAACAATAAATGTCCAGAGAAGGTACAGTATACGCAATCCACATAGGTGATGACGACAGGACGTATATGTATGACGTAAAAATTCTTTAGCATGCTCTCTAAATGGCAGTGTGAAACCAAAACTAACCAGATCAAATGTAAACAATGTAACAAAGGCGTGAACCTCGGTTCTGACCTTTCGGGAAAAAAAACCTTGCCCACATGAACAGAACCACATAAACGTTATGCAACAACAGAGCTTAATTAAACTGAAGATGTTTTTTTTCATTCTTTTATTTTAATTTAAACACCGCGATGAAGCATGATATTAATTTAAGGTTGACATAATAGTTTTTTCCAGAGCTTCTGACAGACTCCATTGCCGTCTTCCGTGACTCATCATCACACGACTGAACCGCAGATCTGGACTTCTGTATTTAGATCACCAAGGTCCATTGGCTGAAGAAGGCCATGCAACACAATCAAAAGCTTGTTGTTGGAGTTAAATGTTAACGTTCACTATAAATAAGCCTTTTTTCCAACACTGTTGTGGATTCATTCTTCTCAAAGATTTCCTCATAAACACAGTGATGCAGCGAACAGGTAGACTTCAATAACAAACTACAGTTATAAATATAGTATATCTCTAGAGGTGTGGCTTTGTGCAAGTTTATGGTAGCAGTTGTTAACATCTGTCAGTTTTCAGAAACACCATAGCTCCCAGTGGCACCTCAGAATTTATGACAATGTTTTGGCAGTAACATTTCTTAGAAACACACTGCTGGACGTGGACCAAAACATCAAGAAAAAAAATGAGCCACAAATCAAATCTCTTTCAAGATGTTTGGGCTCCTTGGTATGAAAGAGTTTGATGGTCATTCACATCCAGCAAAGAGGAAAAGGAGGCAAGACAGCGCTGACAGCTTCATATCTCTCTCTCTCTCTCTCTCAGGACACGACACCTCTCCATCGTCTCCATATTCCCCGAGTCTTTTTATTTCCTTCGCTGGCAGGTTAAGTGCAGAGCTGTGACTATTAAAGCTGCCCGTTTCATTCGTCAACTTCCGCTGTATTTTCCAGAGACACATGCTCACACACACGCACACGAAATTCCCACAACAGCATCCATGTTGTAGAGACAGATTAGCAACTAGGACCAAAGCCACTATAAAGGATTCCTGCCTAGAGCTTATGACTCATATCTGTGTATGTCTGAGGAGTATTTCTGTCTGTACTCCCTGCGCGTGCGTGCGCGCGTGCGTCAGTTCTAGCCCAAATAGAGAGTACACCAATAAGATCTGGCTCTGGATCGACTGGGCTCAGACTGTGCCTCGGTTGTTAGGACGGGCCTGTTGTTCTCTTGATTGATCCACCCACCGTGTCATGCGAGTGTTAATGTGTGCGTGCATAAACGACAGGGAAGAACGGTTTACAGGAAGGTTTATAAAACAATTCATGTGTTGTATTCTGTGTGTTTTTGGTTCACCCTCTGTTTTTGGTTCACCCTCAATCATGCTATGATCTCCAACTCCCATTAAAAGACAGTGAAGTCAAACACCAAGTTATTGCTGTGGGTCTTTGCTGCGACACTTTACTTTACAGTTCAAGGACTGGGAGTTAAAACCATGTTATGCCTTATTTTGAATACATTTTAGACCCATTTTTCTTCAATTTAAACCAGCAAAACTTTTAATATGTTACCAGTTGACAGAATGAGTTGGCGGTCTAACAACTTGGGTAAAATCAAAGAGCCTAAAATTGGCAAAATTCATAAACCACAAAAGTGTCAAAGGAACAAAGAATATGTTTTCAATCAATACCAAGAAAAAGCAAAAAAACAAACAAACTGACTTGTACCCAGCCAGGCCTGCGGTTTGTTTATATTGTGTTGTTTTTTAGCTCTGACCCAATTCATGTTCACAATTACAAACACATCAAGATGTGAAAAAAATGAAGGCTCACAGTTTTACATCAGTGCTACATGAGCCCATGTAGGGAGTTCATTTCTAGTGAAGTCAAGCAGCAATTTACTGTTCCCTATGAGCCCCTTGCAACACACAAATATGAACACACACACACACACACACACACACACACACACACACACACACACACACACACACACACACACACACACACACACACACACACACACACACACACACACACACACACACACACACACACACACACACACCATATTTATAAATTCATATTATAATCAAAAATGACTCAAACTAATTGATCTGAGACAGGGGTAAAGGGAGTGAAACAAAGTTGTGAGAAACAAAATGGGGAGATGATAAAGCCAAGAAGCAGAGGCAGCAGGTTAGCACTAATGGTCAATGACATGTTAGCACTGTGGCCAGGCTCAGCGCAGGCTCCTGAACTGCTGAAATATTTACAAGGCTTACAGAACAAGAGATTCAAATGAGCAGAGAGAGCTGGGCCACGTTTCTACCTCCGCCCTGCACTCGCGTAACAGCACATCCAGTTCAAATGGACAGCATCACATGAATAATGTGCATGTGTGACTTTTTTGTTTTACTTATTCATTTGTGCCCCGGCATGTTGGACCTTTGCTTTCGGTTTGTTTACAGGCAAAGTATATTTTTTTAAGAAAGTGGAGGAAGTGCCGAGACAAATTTACTCGTCCTGGTTTTCTGTTGTGGCGCCTTGTCTGTCCATATTTCTTCTCCATCTTGTCCACGTGGTCACGCATGCACAAACGTTTAAGAGATACAGTTTAAGTTTTTTGTTCATTCCTTTTCACGTTGGAAGAGTTTTTAAGACCAGGGGCCTAAATTGGTCTCGTTCAGGACTTTGTTTCTCTCACTGATGCAACCCTTCCCACTGCCATACTTACAATGTGATGTCTGGCTTAAAGCGTGTGTGTGTGTGTGTGTGTGTGTGTGCGTGTGTGAAAGTGAGTTTTTATTATTTATTTATTAATTTTTTTTTTTTGCAGAAGCGCTTGTCAGCTTCAAAGACAGGGGGTCAAACCAACAGGCACCTGACAGCCTAACTTCACTTATGGCTGCCATGACAACGGAAAACAAACAGAAAATGTAAACGTCGCGCATTTTCATAACGGCTCCTCAGTGTCTCTCTCACAGACCGATCAGATGACATGAGTGAAAGATGTGGGAAGAGACAAATGTTTCAGCTCACCTGTGTTCTTACTTTCCCAGGAATGTTTCCCTCTCTCTCTCTCTCTCTCTCTCTCTCGTGGCATTTTTTCCCCCACCTATGACCAGAAATGATTGAACGCCCTCACCTCCTCCACCCTCTGCCTCTAATTCGTCCTCTCTTGCTTGCTGAAAGCCTGGAGGTGGACGAGCCTGGAAGCAAAGTTTCTGCTGAGCAGTCCTGACAGTTCCAGCTTAATATTTAACCACTGGACAGGCGCGCGCGCATGCACGCACACACACGCACCCACGCACACGCACACACACGCACACAGAAATACACAGGAAAATCCATCATAACATTTAAATGCAAAATATATAGCATGATTATGACAGAAATATAAAAAGAAAAAAAGAAGAAGAGGAAGCTTCAGGAGGCTCCAGGAGAACGTTCTGTCTTACCTAAGTGACGGACTTTCCGTTAGAGCCCAGGGGCTTTAACATGGCGGTTGCTGAAGGTACTGCTAATGACAAGTTATGTTTTTAGGCAAAGCTGCATGAGGTGATCCATTATCTTTCTCCCTACTGGCTTCTTTCTCTGCTCCTCCTTCCACCCCACCTCCCTCTCCTCCTTTCGCTCACTTTTCTTTTTAATTACCTTATGTCTCCTGTGAGATGTAAGCGGCACCGTCTGCACTGAGCTGTCTGTGTTCATCTGATCTCTGATCTTTCCTCTGCCTGACTGTGTGTATGAACTGTGTGTGTGTCTGTGTGTTTCACTGAGTACACAACTGGTCGGAATTTTCTGTCTATGAATTAAGTGGGTATTTTTTTTCAGCTGTCACACACAAGCATGTCTACATAAATTATATATATATATATAAAATGTCATGGTGTATATTTAATATTTTATTATTGATAATAAAACTGTTGTGGAATGTAGTGTCCAAAACCAAATAAGACTAATTTCACTTTAGTAGAAGTCTAATAAATTGGGAGATTTCTGGACATTTCAGAAGCTGGAACCAGCAAATTTGGGGGAATGTTAATACTCGAAATGATTAATTGTCTGATTGACAGACTAATCATTTCAGCTCTAGGTCTAACTGTGCAAACGAAATGTCAATTACTCAGACTTCAGCACTGCAAACACGTTGATCTGACATATTACACTGCAGCTTTCGCTCTTTGGGTTTACGTCACTAGAAATAGACAATAGTGAGACAAGAGGAATCAGAGTAGAAAATACAGGAAAAAGAGTAAAAGATTAGACAAATGATAATGAAAATAGGGTTTGGAAGGATTTGGGAAGATGATCATAAACTAACGCAGTTAAGCTGAGAGGAGAAAAAAAAAAAGATGGGAACCAACACTGCCAGGATTCAGAGGAAGGGACATTGATGCTCAAACACATTTACGATCACTCTGTCCTTTTGCCCAACTTCTCAGATCACAACAAGGCACTCTGTGTGTGTGCCATGGACTTTCCCTTTTCTCTGTGGCCATGATTTCGTACTCTTCTCTGTTTCCTGCGACACGGATATCACTGGGATGCTCCCTCTCTCTCCCGATGCCAAGCTCGGGTTCCCCATCTGCGACATTTAAGAGGACAGAGGCAGCTTGTTGCACTTCAAAGATAACTGAGAGGCCTTTGGCAACCCTGGCACTGCACTAGAGGGGACTGGAAACTGAGACAGGAAGTTACCTGTCAGTGGAGTCCTGAGTGCGTGTGTGTGTGTGTGTGTGTATTTGGCAATAAGACGGAGCCTTCATTAATCTTGTCATTGTTGGCATGAAAAAGGCAACATGAGGAGTGTTTTACATTGGGGTTTCTGAAAGTACGACTTTTTAGCATCAAATTTTTGCTTGCTGTTTGTTGTTCAAATATCGATAAAGGATTAATAAAGTTGGTCGTGTAAAATAATCTATAAAAAATGACATTTTCTAACTGGGTTTGGGAACAAGGCCCGGCTCGGTCTTCTCAGGACGCCATCCTCAGCAGCGTCACTCCCCATAGCTCTCGTCTTACCTGACTGTTTGAAACTGCTCCAAAGCTTTCCATACCTCTCTTAGCATTCCATGCCCCTCACTCGATGTCTTATCTATCTCGAGTGCCATCACATGCGCTCATTCCATTCTAAAGGTTAACTGTTACTCAAATCCACAATCTCCCCTGAGCCACACTCCGGGCATTAATTTAGAATCTGAGCCGTCTCTTCCGCCCCACAGCAAAGGAATCCCTGACCACATAATCAAAATTTCTGGATAGTGGTCCTTCCTGGCTTATCTTGGTTGCATCGGAAAGAGCGTCGATCTGAGCGACATCAGAAAATCCCCATACGCATCTGTCCTCCTGGAGTTCTCTCGTGGGCATTGTCAGACACACCTGAGTGATAGAAGACACAGCTCCCCCACAGACACAGTAGTCAAAAGGCCTCTGACAAAGGTGTCAAATTGTTTGATTTGTCCGATCAATAAAAAGAAAATTCAACTATTCAGATCAAAAGAGAAGTAAGAAGCTTGCATTAGAAAAGCTAAAAGCAAATGTTGTATATTTTTTGCTTGATAAATGACATTAATTTTAACGAATCAACCATCAAGTAATCGACTAATTCATAAATGGAACGATCATTTCCTAACTACAATTGAGTGTAAGTCAGCCACCAAGCCAGGTAAGCCTGGCCTATTCAGAAACATGGACCAAGTTTTAAACAAGGAAAATAAAAACCCAGAGCAGAGGAAGTGATAAAATCAGATCTGCAGTTCCACAGGGAGCATTTGAAACAGACAAAATCAACAGACTCTGGGTTTACAGTGTGCAGGTTGGATACAATCCTCGGAGGTCCACAAGCTTTAAAACCCGCTCTATGAGCCATCTTTTTCAAACATTTGAGTTGTGTAATAAATAAAGACACTTATTGACTTCTCAGTGTGAGAATTCTTAACTTTTAAGGACCAAAAATAAGGTTACTGCAGCCAAACAGTAGAGGAAACTACTGTAGAGGATGTGATACACTGGCCAAACAACCACACGGGTTACAACGCACTCGTGGGTTGAGGCCCTCCTAAATATTACATTATCAAAATAAATTGACAAATAAATTGCAACAACTATGGACAAGTACACATATTTTGTTCAAACATATATAGATAAAAAAAATGTAAATGTTTCCTTTCACTCTTGAATCAGGCAAAAAACAATAAAATCCCAAGACGTTGTACGCGAGGACTGAACTAGATACAGGGCAATGACTGACGCGTGCACTGATCAAAATGGAGTGTTTCTGATTATCGAGAGCATCGGGGAAAAAAAGAGGCAGAGAGAAGGGAAGATTGAGAGAGACGAGAGGCTAAAACAATCCATTACTGTCAGCACATTACACATCATGTCAGATTAATGATTAGGAATAGGCCAGTGGCAAATGTAGCTATAATGCTTTTGTTTACTCAAAGGTTCTTGATGGGGATTTTGAGCTATATATTTCAAAGGTGATATACAGCAAACTATGCAGTGTAATAGTTGTGAATTATACACATTACACATAGACCGTGGATGATATTAATCCAGGTTTTTTGAGATTTTGCTGAACCATTTACTATATATTATTTTAAGTGCATTAGGCCACTTTGGGGAGTACTGTAAGTCTAGTTTTGATTTCATATATGATTCATGCATCAGGAAAATCAAATATCTTGATTTGAAGGACATTGAAAGAATATTCAAATTTGTATTTTATAAACCGTTTCTCAATTGAGTCTCAAGAAAATGCACAATGTCACGATATGTATTCATATGAAATTGCATATATCATGATGGGGGAAGCTCATCATATCACCCACTTCCTGGCACTGCACTGTAATTGTTCCAAACCTTTCACCAGGCAGCAACGTAAATATAGGGATATTCTGCAAAACCCTGCGTTCTGATCTTGGGTGTAAAGGTTACTTACTCACGGCCTCACTACTACTTCCTGCATTTGGCACTGAGCATTGGCCTCAGATGTAAATTGCGGACGAAACTCGTAGAGATGCACTAGGCTGAGCTGTTCGCCTCTGGCTTCTCCCACTAACCACGACTAATTAAAAGATTTTCACTTGATGCTCTGTGATGAGTAGCTCAAGTTCACCGGGATATTTAGATAGCCACTCAGCTGTTAACTTCTGCAAGGTAAGCAAACTCACTCTACAGCTCAACGTTGACCACTGATGAGCTATGACAGGAGTCGATCGGGGTAAGAGATGACAGACACAAGGTTAGCCACATGAAATACGTACGGCTCCTGTTGTAAAAGTCAAGACACTAGATAAAAGGGTGCAGTGTGCACGGCAAAGATATCTGTCAGAGCGGCTGGCCTTTTAAAAAGCATCACAGCATCTATCAACTACAATCTTGTACTTCTGTGTGGAGGAGATGCTTCAAGATGTGTCAAGGAAAGCGCAGTTGTAATGCTATTGATATTCCTGCAAGCTGTAAGGTTACCTAGGACTGCATTCAAATGAAACTGGCCTCTTTGAGATAAGAAGAGAAAAGAAAACTGTTTTCAGTTTCACAGTAACACAGTCAATTTTGAATAGGTTACATGGGGACTGCGGACGAAGGGACAGCAACCTTCCAATGCAACTATCGCAGTAACTACACAAGTTCCAGGACATTACCGTAACATCAGTACACTCAGTGTTTAGTCACTCCTAGTTGCCATTCATGTCTCTCTCCCACCCACCCACCCACCCACCCACCCACCCACCCACCCACACACACACACACACACACACACACACACACACACACACACACACACACACACACACACACACACACACACACACACACACACACACACACACACACACACACACACACACACACACACACACACACACACGTCTGCATCCATCCCACATCCAGCATGACCTCCCTCATTAGCTGGAATTAGCATGGTAATTTCTGGACAGGCCTGGGACAGGGAATGGCACTGGGAAAACTGCCACATTCCCTTAAGTTCCCCTCACATTTATTCATGCTACCCTTACTGGGTCAGGAGGCCGAGATGGGAGGCCGAAAACAAGATCAGGCCTAGGGGCAGGGATGGGATGAAGGCTAATGAAGAAGTGAAGCATCACTGGGTCCACAAACCATCCCTCCACTCCCATTGCCTCTTTTCTCTGCATACACTGCACCTTCTAGGCGGCTTGCACGCATGGCCGTCACCATCATTATGCTGTTTTGTAAGCATGACTCCATGCATATGTATTCAAATCAATCTTAAAGGTAACTGTGCTGCAACTGTTTCATAAAACAGCCATACTATGTTGAGAGGTGCTTTCCCCAGGGTTGAATTCTCAATATTTGTGTTCACACAAACAGAACATACAGTACATGGGTGATGAGCTAACAAAAATATAAAGTGCTAAGCAATAGTGTCAAACTAAAATAAATAGTGTATTTGTAGACACGGATGAGGATTGCTATTCAGCAAGAGAAACACAGGATTGGTAAATCTTATGTATGCTTCATTTTGGACTACTATGATTGGAATAATTCAATAAAAACACCAGTAGATGTCAGGAAAAGAAAAAAAAGTTTCACCTAAAGTTAATACATATCAAATTCCTTTTAATCACAACAAACAACTTTTTTTCCCTACGTAACACTATGGTGAGTAGTCATATTCCCTCTGTGTGTGTTGTGATTGGTGCTTCTCTGGTCTATGTTCTGATAACCGTCCAGAGCCAACGCCCCCCCCTCTTTTGTGCTGTGATGTCTTTCAGAGCACAGAAACACTGTAAATACATGTCACCTGCCAACCATGGTGCTGGTAAACTACAAATACTGTGGGTACACTTTGTTTTCAATACAGTCTATGGGCCCCACACACACACACACAAGCATCCTTTAAAACCCATGTGTCAGAGAAAGAGTACGAGGGGTCTCCAATTGAACCCCATGCAATCTCACCCAGAGGAATGTTCCTGGTTTAAATCTTTTGGAAAAAAACATTTGTGTTTGTGTAAGTCTGTCAGTAACTTAGGATTTATGACTCAATAATTAGTCATTTTCAGTAGTAAACAGCAGTTGAAGGTTTGGCAGCAGCCGTCCAAGACGACAAATAACTAATGTTGAGCAATGTCCGCCAAGTGTTTTCAGTGCTGCCTCATCAGAATCACAAAGTTGTTGGTTAGAAGTGAATTTAAAGACTGCTTAGCATTAACTGGGGGTTAGGTGCCTGTTTCTGACCCCCCCAACCCACCCATTTACTTCTTCTCTCAAGTGAAGCTGAGGATTTACAGTGAAAATGTCCTCCTGTGCAATATTTCCTGGCATCCACCAACGTGCAGAATGGCTTTAGGAATAATTTCCACCCCCCGCTCCCCTCTGTGTTGTTGCTCTCCGTTGTCTCGCCCCCTCAGGCTCCTGCCCTCTTCCAGTGTGGTGATCCTGTCTGGTTATTAATTTATAGTTAAAATCTGAATAGTCTGGACACACACACAACCCCTCCACTGCTGCTCATTTCACACTTGGGAGGGCCACCGCTGTGCAGCCCACACCTGCCAATGTCTAACAAACACATGCATCAGTACATAGCAACCGCTCCGTGTATTAACATGAAGAAGTTGTGTTTTTTGTTTCTCTCTTTTCTCTCGACCTTCTCAACTGTATTACAAACAGTGCACGGCTATGATCCCCATACTGTTTGGACGTTTCACAGAAAGAATGTAATGACAAAGTATGAGCATTAGCATAGTTCAGATTCCTTTTCCAACAGGCCATTCTGCTCCCACGGTCTCAAGTGGCCAAGGAACCACACATTTGTACACAGGTCTGCACTCACTTCTTCGACATGCTGCTTCAAAGAATATTTTCACACACAAACAAAGTTCTGCGCGCGCGCACACACACACACACCTTTGCTGTCAGCATAGTGATAAATTGCAGGGAAAATGAAAAGGGGGAGCAGTAATCTGACACCTCCAGTGCTGGGCAACCAGTAATTAAATCCCTTCATTAGGTCAAATATTTGATTATGAAGAACCTCTGGGGGGAATCAGCTAATGACCCTTTCCTCTTTGGGCTGAGGTGAGGGGAGGAGGGGAGAAGTAAGGAGAGGAGAGGAAAGCCTGGTTGAGAAAACAAGATAAAACAAAGACAGATAGTCATCTGCATATTGTCTGTAGTCAGTGACTCTTCTCACCTGCTCCCCACTTTTCCCTCCATCTCTGGATGGCGTCTGTGTATTGTTGTAGTGTGCCACAAAACGCTGGCCACAGCATATTGCTAATGTGTTGATGAAGACAGCCCAGGCCAAGGGAGGCTGTCTCTGGTGGAAGACAGACAGTGTGCGTGTTCGACAGACGAGTGAACATCGCTGGCCTCCGCCTCAACCCTCTCTGGGAAGCTGCTTGCTTCAGCCTGCGAGTGCATCTCCTCCGCTCCTTGTACATTAGCCCGAGATAACACGGGGAGGGATTATGCACATTAGAAGGCGGGAATGTGTCGGATTAGCACAAGAGAGGGAGAAGAAAAACGACAGTTCTTTTCAATCTCTCTGCTGTGTATATATGTTATTTTTTATTTTCAAGTTTAAGACAAATGGGGTGGATCCATGAACCAAAATTAAGTATAATGGGGACGTACTGTTGTGCAAAATACTTGATTTTAATTATTTACTTTTTAACCAAATTAGCCAAACGAACTTAAGAAGTGATTTAATCTATAATGCCCCAAGGAGTAGCCTACTGCAAAGTTGCATTTGCATTATGTTCACACTATGTAGTTTGAAATGCAAATTCTTGTATTGATTAGCTCATTAGCTGATCCTAATAGCCAAGCAAATATATAACTAGTGTCCATGCTGAGGAGGTGTGGATGCGTTGCTGTAGAGATACTGTTGATGAAGCACAATTATTTGGCCATAAATCACACAGAGAGGGGCTCGTCCTGGTTCTCTGGCCTCACAGGACACACACAGACAAGAACACATACAGTCTATTCAATCGAAGTATATGAACTGTAAAAACACTTCAGCCTGTTCCGTTATGAGCTGCTGGCTTCCGTACTTGATTAATAGATGTTTATGCAAGAGTGTACCTGAACTTAGATGCTCTAGTTTCATATTTCACAGCTTTCCCTCGATCTCTCCCCCCTTCCCCTCTCTCCCATGTGTGGCTGCTCGAATGCCAATTCCGTCATCAAAGGATACGTCAAAATGAAGGCTCTGGCTGAGGCTGCTCTCAGGAACACACACACACACACACACACACACACACACACACACACACACACACACACACACACACACACACACACACACACACACACACACACACACACACACACACACACACACACACACACACACACACACACACACACACACACACACACACACACACACACACACACACGGCTCCAGCTATGCTTTCATATCACGCCCTGGCAACGCCCACTGACTGCAGCATATCTCCACCGGTATCACCAAGGTTACCAGTGGTAGCCAGGGATACCGTTGGAGCCGCCTGTGAAAATGTAGAAACTGGGTGTGGCCAAAGTCTAGTTGGTCGACGTCTAAAATCAACAGTTAATGGCTGCTTGTTAAGGTGTCATTGAACCAACTGATATTTCACTTATTGAGGATTTAATGATTAAAAAAAATTATAATCACTATTTGTCTCCTTTGTGGCAAATGTGAAAAGCTTAGTGGTACATTTGTATAATCCTTCCAGTGTACTACAGCTTTATTTTTCATATGCTATGAAGGAATTATTCTTATCTCATCTTATTAAGTATGAACACTTTACCTTTAACAGTTACCAGCATGTTGATTTATCCTAAATACTAATTGAGCCACGTTATTAACAACCAGGTGTTGTTTGATCCTTTGCACCTCAGCTCGTCTTATTCTGTGCCCAGATCTGACATTAATTTCAGATGCATCACTGTGCAAGGATGCATGCATTAGTCAGTGAGTAAGTTAGCTGGTGTGAGAGGCTTGAATTCATTGGTTTAAGGACCCAAGATTAAAAATTGGTGTTTCCATGACAAAGGAGGGCCTCCGCCAGCAACCCATGCATCCACAGCCCTCGCACACAAATTGAGAAGGAATATTCCCAGGCATGCTTCAAGCTTCAACCTCTCTGCCTGGAGGTGTGTGTGTGTGTGTCTGTGTGTGTGTTTGAGGGACATAGTGAGAGAGAGAAAGAAATAGTGTTGTCCTCTATGGGTTTCAAAATAACTTGGAATATTTGGATCCACTCAGATAAGGGACAGAAAATAAAATCAGAGAATAAAACAGAAAATGTTGTATGCATGTTTATCGTTGCACCTTTCTAAACCATCAGACATACAGGCACTTTTAAACAGCAGATGCAGAGTATATATGCGCACAAAGTTCCCGCCCTGACATTTTTTCTCACATCATAATTCCAACGTGAAATATGTTCCTGCAAGTGAGAATTACATACATATATAGCTGTCAAAGCGTATGTGTATATGTCTGTGTGTGTGTTAGGTGTTATGATTGACAACACAACACACAAAAAAACACAGGGATGTCTAATTCCAACAATTTAAATGTTACCGTGTCTGCTTTGTGAATAAAACTTTGAGTTGATTAGGCAGCCCTCCCCACTATTCCACATCCTACCCTGATACCATGAGGATTTGAAGGCGTAATCCCCCCTGAGGCAATTCCCCTGTTAATAATCTGCAACTGATTGTGTATTTTATATTTCTGGGTCAAGTTTAATGTCAAGTATCATCTGTTCTTTCCTTTTACATAAAATATTATCATGGACATTAAGTACACTGAACGCCCCAATCTCCTCGAGGAAATTGACAATTTGAAAGAATGTTGCTTGTACAAAGGTGCAAAATACGCCCTCATGTCCCGTTCTACAAACACCCCCAGAGAATGTCAGGAAAAAAGTCACACTGACATACTGAACAAGTTCAAATGGTCCTGTGGCAGGGACTAACCCCTCCGTACTGTTACAGAAGTATGCAGCCGTCCCTGGAGGCACTTGTCAAACGAACTGGCTTTGTAGAGGATTGTGGAGAATGGGAGAAGCAAGACATTTGTTTTTGAAGCTATGCACAGTTGATGGTCAGGTGTGTTCCGGAGTTTTTTTTAGCCGAGCCAAACTTTTTTGTTGAATGCTCAATGTGGATTGGCTCTTGGACACCGTTTTTATTTTATTTTTATTAAATCAAGTGATTTTGGTAGACTGGACATTACTAATGAATATCCACCTACTGTCATATGAGACAGTAAAAGAGTTTATTTGTTTGAATTACTCTTTGACAAGAAGACTAGAAAACCAATTTGTTGTGACATCTCCAATGTCACAACAAATTGAAAATAGCCTATCTTCTCCACTGGCAGTAAATGAGTGCATGTGAGGCCCAGCTTCCATCAGTGTCACCAACACACATTCACCAGCTAGCTGATACCTCAGGCTCTGGTTGTTGGTGTGTGACGTTTGCCGTAAAGCCTGTTGCAAGTATCCTGCATGGTACACTAGAGTTAAACAATGCAGTTCTCCATATAATAAGTTTGTGTACCATCAAAATTTTTTGAAAACTTAAACTTGTCTCACACGTCTCAATATGTATCGGAATGTTGTTGTCTGTGAATTGAAATACTGTCTCCATTTCAACATGTGTCCTGGAGGATGTTGAAGGTCTGGCAGTCCAAGCTGTAATAGAGTTTAAACAAAAACTGAGCATAATTTACTTTACAAGATTAATTCTCATTACAAAATTTATTATATTTAATAACATGACATCGTAATGCTCTATTATTGAACCCATTAAAGCTACAGTGTGTAATATTTAGAAGAACTCATTCACCGAAATACATTGTCCATTACAATGTGTTCTTATATGCATAATCACCTGCAACAAAGAGACAATGTTTTTTTGTCAACTTTGAATGAGTTAATTATAGTTACATGAGGTGGACCCGATTTCTATGTAAGTCGTCATGTTTGCTACGTCGTGTTGAATACGGTTGCACAAAACGGTCCAGAATAGGACGCATTCGGAAATGGAATCAGCGGTGCGCCACCATAAAGTGTCCCCTGTCGGATGGTTATATTGTTGCGGTTTGCAACTTTACCACCAGATACCGCCAGAAAATTATAAAGAAATTACACAATGGAGCTTTAAAAATACACATGCACATTTTTACTGCCATCCTTACAAATGAGTACTTATTATTTTCCTCTCACCAATGTTTCAATAATGTGTGAGCCAAATACAAACAAAATTGTTGTATTTTGTTATATAATGCTATATGCCAAATATTAGGTGTTCAAATGTCTCCTTGTTAAGCAGAATGTAAAAATTACACTTTCATGCTGAAATACACGGTTCGTATACAACACGCTTAGCACACGCAGGGGAGAAGGGTTAAGGACGTAGCCTAAGGCTGTGTGAGTGTTTAAACGCATACATGATTCCATGTTGTACTACATACATTTGAGGGTGCCAATTAAAATGTTGACACATGACCATTCCAGCATGTGATCCAAAGGCTCTTGTTAATAGAACATATCAGGCTGAAAACAGATATATAACAGATATCCCTAATCCCAGATCTGTGATCACGTCCAAACCTCATCTGCCCAACTACAGCATCACTCGTGCACACATGCAGTCACACAAACCGAAAAAAAGAAGATACATACTGAATCTCCTCAGAGAAAAGTCACCAACAAAAAAAAAAAAAGACGAGGTTAGCTAACAAGCTGACGATCACCAGGGAATCCCACCACTTTCAAGTAAGAACTGATTTAATCTGGAAATAAAAATATGCGCTTGTGCACACATAAGCACCCGCACACCGGTTATGGCTCTCCGGTGCACACACTGACACGTGTGCATCATCCTCTTCCTGAGCGGAGAAAGAACGTGGACACTGTAATTCACACCCCATCTGAGCCACACCAGAGATTTCATCTAGGGGAAACACCAGGCCTCTCTATTGCCCCCAATTACTGGGGCCTGGGAGCAGAGTCAACAGCCACAGTTTTTATACAATCACGTTTGTCTGGGAGGAAATCAGCCACTTTTGTGCTTCTGCTTTGAGCTGCGCATTGCCGGCCAAAGCTTCAGCAAAAGCCACTTAAACTATCATATTCTGAGAGAGAGAGAGAGAGAGAGAGAGCGCGCACATATTACTTGAGCTCCTTGTGGAAATTTTTTTTATACAATTTCACCGAGACTCCACATTACTCTTTTTCATGAAGTACTTTGACTGAGATCAAACGGACACCTTAATACTGAGAACACACAGAGGCTTGTGCTTGGTAGCTCGTGTGGTAGAGGGAAAGCCTATAGGTTCAATTTGTGTGCAATTTGTTTGCAAATGTACGTGTGTGTGTGTGTGTGTGTGTGTCAGGCCATTCTGCTCTCGACGAGATCACTCGTATTGCCATTATACATCACAGCGCAGCACCAGCGAGTAGCTGTGTCAGAAAGCCTGCCTTCCTCTCTGCCATATCTCATAGTTACCTCCCCTAACCAAATTACCCCCCAACCCCCGCTTCACCCGCCCCCTTCTCCTGTAGATGCTGAGAGATGAGCTTTAGAGGCGGCTGCCTCAAAAAGTCAACAGCAATGTCCGGCAGCATTCGAGAAGAAATAAGGGTAAACAAATACACTCAGAGATGCTTGCTGTCATATTCCTGCCAAAAATCGAAAGCCAGTCTGAATATCAAGAAGTAACTTTAACTTAATGAGAATTTCCGACATCTACAGTAATTTCACCGCTAAAATATGTTACAAACCTAGAAGAATGCAAGCAACTCTTTATTAATAAACAAAGAAACAAACAGCAGAGCATAATTTGCTTGAGCAGCATTTTCACGTTGTACCACCCTCTCTCTGGTGAGGCATTTTCAAACTCTTTTCAATTATTGGGCATTATTTGAGAATAATTTCACAGTCTGTGTTTGACAGGACAACACTGTGACGCCTGCACCATTCAGGTGTCGCAGACAGTGCCTTACTGTATATTCGTTCAGTGACTGTCTGAACTGGAACAAAGTCTTAGCTGAATGGTGGGTCAAAATGTCAACATCTACGGCTCATTATATGCCTGAATGGTACAATTTTTTTGTACAAAGTATACTTCTGTACATCTCTTTTGGTGCACAAGCATTCGTTACCATTTTATCTGTGGGGGTCTGAATGCAAAAACACCACAACACTGATCGTTTCACCATCGAAAATTTCATCAACATAAAACAAATCAGGATGTCAGGCTTTGACCTTAATGCAAAAATGATAAATGTCAGTCTCGGTGCAGTTGTGGTTGTTATGACTGTTCGTGTTTTTTCATTAAATATCTTATCCCACACCATCTTTTTGCCATTTTTCTTAGAAGATTAAAGCTCTGTGTGTGTGTGTGTGTGTGTGTGTGTGTGCGTGTGTGTGTGAGCGTGTTTGATCTTCTTCATGCAGATGATAAACTGAGCTCGCTGGTCATATTAGCAGGTAGAGTAGTCAGAGGAAGTCAACAACAGCTTGTGGCTCAGTCGGGGCTATGACCTCTACGCACTGTTGAAGGGGTGCATGTGTGTGTGTGCGTGTGTGTGTGCGCGTGTGCGTGTGTGTTGGGGTGGTGGGTGTGGAGAGGGCAGAAGAAAGCTCAAGAAGTGCGGGCAATGGAGGAAGGAGAAACGGCAACAAAAAAAGAACATCCGACACAGCGCTTTAGTCCAAATCATCGACCTAATCTGAGCAGCTTCCCTCCCTCTCTCTCCCTGAAAAAGAAAATATGGCACTATGGCACTGGAAAGGATTCCCAATCACCAAGAACATGAAAACAAGTCATTCTTATCAGTTTGTGATTTCCCTTTCAGCGCCCTGCCCCCATGCAAAACTCTTAACGGCCTAAGCATCAACTCGTGTTCAGCTGTAATTATTTGGTCACCTTCGTCTGCAGGAATTATTACACCGCTTTGCTTTCCAACTAGACCAGTTTGGTGGGCAACCCGTGGAAGTGACAACCCGACAGTAACACTACTACAACGGAGAGGGTGTGAGTAATACTGAATCCCCGGAAAAATTTGGAGGCAATGATAATTTTAGAGCGGATTGTGTTGAGTCATATTATGACACTGCGAGACACTTACTTTTTATTTTAGATTTTGAGTGGCTCACTAGATTTTATAACTACACTGAGCCATGCATTAATCCATCAAGTCATTGAGGCAATTACTTCTCCAGCTAATACATATTCACTCCGATAGTAATTCTGGAGTAAAACAAGCAGCACGGAACAAATGCACACTGGAGTCGTGAGGTCTATACCCATTAATATCCAATCTTAACAATAGTCCCTGACAACTACCACAACCTGGACCTTCAGTACAAGTGCATGAACAGTGTTAATGGCCCTGTTCGAGATCTGACAAATGGCCCACAGTCTCGCTTCACTGCCTCAGGAAACCCCACAGTAGCTCTGGCCCAAACACAACACAACCACACAAGAAGGCAAAAGATATCAGTGATATTGGGAAGAAACAGAAAAAAGAAGAGAAAGTAGTTGGTTTTTAACAGGCTATACACAGAGCAAAGCTGCCTGGCCATTGTGACTGACCCTAAACTGAGAAATTCTTTGACCCGGCGAAGCCACAGTTTAGCACCGAGTGGCTGTGGAAACAGGCCAACACCGCTACAGAAGTGCTAATGGGGAGGTCACTGCTCTGCAAAAGAAGTGTGTGCCAAAATATTAGGAAAACATACTCGCTCCAAATGTTCTGAATAAATCTCATGTCAATCACCTCCCCTTTGTGTGCCTCTACAATCGCTAGCTGCCATGCAGACTGATAGTGGCTCTGCGGTGTCACATCCTCTGGTTGGTAACTGTGGTCTGTTCTCCTGTCCGAGTCGGAGCCTTCACGTGTGGACGTTTGACCAACTTAGTTAGCCTACAACTCTATGTCTTGCTCACGGCTCTGCGTAAAAAAGACTTTGAAATAGTTAAAAACAAAGATGCAATGTGTGCGCCGTGTGATCGAGTGATAAAATGTACCAGGGGTTCAAAAGCGGTGACATTTGGAATCTCAGCATGACGTGATGTGAAAGCCCACCAAGGCATGCAACAACACTGCACTCATACCTTATCCCAAACACGAAATACTGTCAGAAATGACAGCAGAGGCAGATTTATGTTCAACAGTAGTATATCCAAACTACATCTCATAATTTCCATTTTCCTCCTCGCACCTATAGCAAAGTTTGAGTTGCATGCAAAGGTTATGATATGTTCATTCTAATGTCTGTTAATATAAGAAGCATTCTTTTGTCCTATTAAAAAGCAAGACCAACAAATACACAGAAAAGGGACAGAAAACATCTACATTTTCAGGAATAATATTAATACCTAATGCAGACCTACCACATGCAAACATACAGGCAGTTTGAGAGGAAGAAAGCTAGTCCCAGAAATGTTCTTTTTTTTTTCCCCAAGAGAAGAGAGAAATGAAGAGATGGAATGGGGAGAGACACAGAGGTGGATGGCAGCTTCATGCTGTCACACACCAGCAAAAAGGACAGAGAGGACGGCCCTGTCACATCGCATCAGTCAGCTGCAGCCACACCCGCCCTGCGACCATACACCCTGCTGCTGGGAGAGGAGAGGAGCGAGTAAAGCAAGGGGAAATAAAAACATCTCCTCCTGTTCCATTCATCCATTAGTCTCTCCTTTCCAATGTGCCTCATTTCAATTGCATCTCATCCCTCTTCTACTGTAATCTGCCTCACATCCAGCAGTCCCCCTCTATCCTTGCCGTGTTGCCAGTTTCCCTGATTTGGCCACAGTGGATCCCTTTGGGCTTTGGGACAGAGTGTGGGTGGTGGTTGTGTGTGTGCGTGTGTGTGTGTGTGTGTGTGTGTGTAAAAGTGGGTGGGAGTGGGGAGAAAGGGAGAAAGAGGATTAGAAATGAACTGTGGTGATAGAGCACAACCTGACAATAAGTCCCTTCTCCCCAGTGTGTCTGTGTCTGAGTGTCAGTGTGTGTGAAACAGAGAGGCAAGGATTAGTTTGTGAGGGGAAAAAAAATCCCTTTGTGGTCCAAGTGATGGTGTCAATCATCGCACTGTAAGAGATGCTGTGTGCGTGTGTGTGTGTGTGCGCGTGTGCGTGTGTGTGTGTGTTGTGGACCGCAGCTGAGGATGCACAGGTTTGACTGTGGCCATGAAGATGACAGACCAAGTCTAACAGCAGAGCTCTTTTATGATTTATTTTATCGTCTTCATTCCTTTTTCAATAGCTGAGCACTTAATGCACACACAAAACCACACAAATGACACCATACACTCCCGACATAAACGGCGATATCTTATCGTAGGAGACCCATACAGCACTTATGCACAAACAAAAAAAAAACGGTGCAGTAGGATACATCTTACAATAAACATGCTTCCTTATTGATCCCTGCCGGGATTCTCGTTCCTCCTTCTAGCAAGGTCAGAGGTCAGGGCTGACTACAAGCAGCAGCTTGGGGCTGGTAAGGACCTTTGCTCAAGGACACTTCAGCAGAGCAGAAGTGATGCAAGGGCTTGTATCTGATTCTTGCGAAAAGAACTTGCTAATGTACAGCAAACCACATAATCACGAAATAAATCATTTTCAGCATTTACAATATAATTATGCATACAGAACAAACTTTAACCAGTAATAAGACTCTCCTGGAATGAGCAGCAAGCGATGCGGCACATGTCATTTTCTATGTGCTCCCCCTTGTTAAAGCATCACACATGATGCTGGTTTTTATAATGGAAAATATATGATGGCACAAGAAATAATTATAGATAAGGGGTTTTTAACTGGTGAATGTAACTGACACAATATGCAAGCTGTAAACATTTTATACTATGGGATTTAAATGGATCTCAACAGGATTTTATATTCGGTTTATATACTGTCTGTATTATTTTTCTTGTTTAAGTAGATTTTCTGTTCTCAGCACACATAATTATTTGTAATTTGCAATGGTTTGTCAGGGAATTTAAACTTGAAGATAATCTTAAAGCTCAACAGAAATTGTGACTTCATTTATGTCCTCGTAATAATAGTAGAAATCTCTGTGTTTTGGTCTGTTCTTCAATTTTTCTCAAAAACCACTCGTCTGATCAACTTCAAACTCGGCAGGTGGGAGGAGCCTGGGAAGTACAGCGTGTGGCCCGACTCTAGACCCCCATTTATTTCGATCAACACTTGGTGTGATCACATTATCACGATGGGCCGACATTACCCATTACCCCCAATAGACTGGTTTTAACAACAATGCCACGCATGGACAGGCACCTTTTTATGGGCACAAACATAGTTACTAGTTTAGATAAATACGTATATTGACTTATAAGATTTTTCCATATTGCCTATTCCTAATTTGTTAACTATATCGCCCTGCTGTCGTGAACATTGTTAATGTGCTCGGTCCTGTCTCTGATTCTGAGGATACATTCAGCTCACCTAAGGAAGCCTGACTATACACAGTAACTCAGTCTCACACAGAGCTGTACAGGGGCAAGGTCATCTCAAAGTCTCCATTAGATCTTGGCAAACACATTATATAATTGTACAGCAGTATCCAAAGCTTTCCTTGTACACACTGGCAGACGATCAGTCACAGTGATCAAAGTGCGAGATGTGTTTCTTTGTTTCCACTGCTTCACTCCAGCCCCCACAGAGTCAGATATTAGAATACAATATATTATTATATAATATACTACATACGCTGGTACACTAACAATTCCCATGGTCCTTTTGCACTGGCAAAAATCCCCATACATAATACACGGGGAGAGAAAAAGTGATTATTTCTCTTTTGCAGAAAACAAAAAGAGGCAGCCTTAGAAGGATGAGGAGGGTGTGAGTTTCTGTTGTGAGGTGCGATTCTTGCTGCTTAGCTGCACCGAGCACCAAGAAAAATGGTTTTCATCCACAGATACTGTGTATGCAAACAGACAGGCAGGCTCTGATCCATTAAGGAACGTGCTAACAGATAACACAAACCAGACAGCTAAACAAATCAACCCAGGGGGAAGAACAAATACAAGTAATTAAATCAAGCAAGGGCAAAACGCACACATATTTTTAGAATGTAAGGGGGTTCAATCATGCACCCATGTGGAGAAAACAATTGGCACTGGAGTGTACTCTGGATCCAGGAAAGTGGCTTCAGCTTACACCAAGAGACAATAGAAAGCAAATTCTTCATGCTAATCGAGAGAAGTCGGAGCACTGAGCAGCTGGTGACGGTTATGATGTTGTTGTTCTTGTTCAGGTTTTGGGCACTAAGATTCCACCTCACTCTGCCGCCCTCCCCCTTCCCCTTTGTGTTACTCTCACCCCCCCCCCCTAACCTCCCTCCCTCCCTCCCGATGCTCCCTCCTCTCTGTCTCTTCCACTCTCTGGTGTTGTGTTTTGTTTGTGAGGATTCTAAACTTCCAGACGAGTGCAAGCTCTAAGAGTATACCGACTCAGGTGGCGTGGTGGCTGGGAGGTGAAACGGCGTGTTCACGGGAGACGTGGGGCGGGTCAGCCGCGGGAGGCAGGCACGAGGGCTTGTTAATTTGTGAGAACACGGGGCGAATGACTCGTCCTGTTTCCAAGAGACTCCGCAGAGGCTGCTGAGGCCTGTCAGCTATTGAGAACTGCTGATGTGGCCAGCATCGATCAGTTTCCTGCACGACCCTGTGGGACTGACTGGCTGGCTGGCTGGCTGGCTGGCTGGCTGGCTGGCTGGCTGGCTGACTGACTGACTGACTGAGTGACTGAGTGACTGACTGGCTGAGTGACTGGCTGGCTGGCTGACTGACTGACTGACTGGCTGAGTGGCTGGCTGGCTGGCTGACTGGCTGACTGACTGACTGACTGACTGGCTGGCTGACTGACTGACTGACTGACTGAGTGACTGGCTGGCTGACTGACTGACTGGCTGGCTGACTGAGTGACTGGCTGGCTGACTGAGTGACTGGCTGGCTGACTGAGTGACTGGCTGGCTGACTGGCTGACTGACTGACTGGCTGGCTGGCTGAGTGACTGACTGGCTGAGTGACTGACTGGCTGAGTGACTGGCTTGCTGACTGACTGGCTGGCTGAGTGACTGACTGGCTGGCTGGCTGGCTGGCTGAGTGACTGGCTGGCTGAGTGACTGACTGGCTGAGTGACTGGCTGGCTGACTGGCTGGCTGGCTGAGTGACTGACTGGCTGAGTGACTGACTGGCTGACTGACTGGCTGAGTGACTGGCTGGCTGGCTCACTGGCTGGCTGACCGACTGGCTGACTGAATGGCTCACTGCCTGGCTCACTGTCTGGCTGACTTACTGACTGACTGGCTGAGTGACTGACAGGCTGAGTGACTGGCTGACTGACTGACTGGCTGAGGGACTGGCTGGCTGGCTGGCTGGCTGACAGGTGCACTGGTGGGGGCTTGGGAGAAAACAATGTCCAACTATGAGCCTGTTCGGTTTTCAATTTTCTCACCTAGTTTATTTCCATTGACTCGGCAGAATAATGTTGTTATCCATTTTGTATGTTATTGCCCTTTTGGCCCATCTGGACTTTATAGATTTAATTATATTTTTGTCCCTGAAACACCACAGCTGCTTTGCGACACTATGATCCCTTATTCTTTTAAATGTAGCCTGACCGGAAGATGTGTTTTCTCCATTTATATTTTTGTCCCTCACTCACTGAGCACATGGCAAATACACAAATGCGTGTATGGATCATTATGTTTAAAGGTGACAATCTGCACTCACTTAAGCACTGATATGTAGCAGGTCATTTTTGTACAGCCATGTAAAAATACATTTGAATACATTCTGTGTGTATGCACTCTGCCTACCTAGATCTGTAGCTTTGTATACTCTGCGAATCTACATCGCGATGACATCACAGAACCCAGGACACCCACATCTCATTGTGACTGTGCAGGTACAAATCTCTACTGTGCTTCAGCTGATTTTAGTATCAAATAATCCTGTTATCACGACATAAAAAAGGTGTTTCCCTATAATCATCGAGCTAAGCTGCCCCCCCCACACATGAATGAATCCTGTTATTTCAGCCACTCAAACAAAGCGTGCGCTCTGAGCCAGCACTCTGTGAGTGACAAGAGAGCGCGAGGAAAGACAGGCGAGGGAGCTGGTTAAGTGCACTGAGTGAGTGGCAGTAATCATAGCTCTGGTAAAAGCACTGTTTTGCTCTGTACCGCGTTCCTCCGAACGGGATCGCTCTGTCTGACTCCCTCTCCCTCTCTCCCTCTCTTTCTCTCTCTGTCTGATAATAGCTCTAGATTGAGTAATTGTGTGTTTGAGTGGAGCTACACTGTAGGGTGGAACCTGCAATCAGATACCGAGAACACATCTCTCTCCGTCTCCATTCATACTATGCCTCAGCAGTCTGGCCTCTCGACACCCGGCCCTCCCCTCAGCCCCGCAGTTCCTCCTCCCTTTTTTTTTCTCCTTCGACACACAGCCTACTCTACACTGCCAGTGAGGGCTGGGGTCAATAACAGCTGTGCGCCGCGCTGTAATTGATGTCATCATTTCAATTTGAGCTGATTACAGTTGAGAGCTGCTTATCGTGTGACCCGAGGTGGAATAACACGCTGTAGGGCCCAGTGAGCTGCCACGCCTGACCAAGCTAAACTGCCGAGCTGGCTGGATGGATGGATGGGTTGGTTCAGCCCAGGGCGGCCTTCTCTATTGACTTCTAATGTGGAGGTAATGACCGAGCGTATTCCAGGGGCATGACTGGCGCAAGTGTCCGTGTCGCTGGCATTTAGTGTAGTTCTGGGGCTATTATTGTGATTGGCCTGCCCCTCTGTCAACACACTTGCACATGATTAAGCTTTCTGCTGGCACAGTGTGTGTGTGTGTGCGTGCGTGTGTGATGTTAAACAACTTTACAATATTTCTAATTTTAGTCACATTACAATGACAACATCATTGTGCTTCCTCCAAGCACCCACCCACAGAAAAGAAAACGAATAAATAAAACTCCTGTCAGTGCCTTGGCATTGCTCCTCGCTGTCGCTTGTCTGATTCTTTTTCAATGAAAGCCACAAAATAACACGGTCACATTCGAGCATTCCCACATGAACCGGCTGAAGCACACAGCCATACATAAATATGGCATATCACAATATACAAATGGCAACATCTGTACACGAATCCGGGGCAATTATCTGCCAACAAAAATAATGCCGGTATTTTACAAATAGCAATCATAAAATATCTCCTGGTTAGTGAGATGTAGCCAAACTTTTTTTTCTGTATGGACAGCGGGCACCGTTAACCCCTCAGCAACACTTGTGATCAGCGCATGGGAAAAGAGCTGCTGCTAAAAACAGAAAAAAGGCTGATCACTTGCGGAACACCGTCTCTTGCTGTCTCTTTCTTCTTCTTTTTCTTTTTTCTTTTGCCAGGGCTCAGAAACTGTGGGTGTTGGGGAGCAAAATGCTGTCTGCCACATTCTTCTTCTGTCTCTTCCTCTGTCATTTTCCTGACTCTTTTAATACCATCATTAGGAGAGCTCTCCCGCTTGCTGCTGCCGCTGCTGCTGGCCGAGAAACAGGAGACAGAGCGCGAGAGAAAAGCATGAGAGAAGCAGAGGGTGGGGACAATAAGGGAAACGTGTGCACAGCTTTTTTTGTCACACAGCGAGGTAAAGACAGTTCAGGGGAGCGGTGCCTTTTGGCGGATGTCCGTTCCTGGCACTTGTCACCCGAGCGTCAGACCGACCAGGTCTGTAGGTGTGATTGTGTGTCGGAGCACGTGTTCCCCACACAGCAGAGGTGTGCAATGTGATACTGCATGTACTGTATGTGTGAAGGTACACGTACAATGGTACGCCACAGCAGTGGAAACATGTGTCCAGTGGTCCATGTGTGCATCCACCCGGTATTTTAGGAGTAAACCCCAGGATGACAGCGAGGATGACTTCCTCCGCTAAGAAACTCGGGGACATGACAATAACTTTTCACCCAGTTGGATCTCATTTCTGCTCCGCGTGCACCACCTATCAGCGCCGTAGACCTGTGTGACCCTTTGTTCCCACGGGAACCTGAAGCTGCCCTACCATTTGTCAGGACCCACTTATTATCACAGGTGCTGTGGCCCATCTCGGAAGACTGGAAGCCGCACAGCGAAATGTACACATTCTTTTTGTCAACATAAAAAAGGCGCAATAATGTGAAAGACCAGAAGGACAACTGGATATGTTTTAATGCAAAGTCTTATTCAACAACCTGTATGCATCTGTCTGAAGTATATCTCCTAATTAGTAAAAATGTTTCCTCCGATGTTCTAAGGAAGATTTTGCAGCTTGACCAATTGCCGTTGCCTCGATGAGAAACACCTTGCTTTGTGTCTGTGTGTAATGTTATCTGACCTCACCTGTTCTTAGGAGAAACAGATTCAAGGGTTAAATCCATTTATAATCTACTGAGAATGAGATGGCAACAAAAAAGCAGAGACAGAACTACGAAAACGAGCAGGCAGCAAGGCAAAATTAATTTCAAAAAAGCACGCTATTACAAACATATAATGTAAATGTTAATGTAGGTTCTGTGGTTGTGGAGGTAACATTAAGATTACTTTCAGTTGAATATCTTAAATGTTGCTTTCAGGATTATTGTGGATGGTCATCTAGTTCGTCCTCTAAATGTTCACTAAACAAAAATAACAGTATTGCTGTCATGTGACAATAGTGTCTTTCAAACTAAACTCAGACAAAAACTATTTCAGTGAAGATGAAAACTAGACTAAAATGTATTTGGTGTTTTTGTCTTCTTGTCTGTTCAACTAGTAAAACCAGAATAAAGCTGAATCAAAAAGCAGTGGCAGAGATTAACATGAGGAAAATTGATAAACTTGCAAAGTGAAAATGAATGCAGGAGACTTTGACAGCATTCCTCTCAAACTGTAAGCACACTGTGTAGTGTCACAGTCCCAACTTAACTTCTAGAAAAAGAGCAGTGAGTTCATAACTCTCGTTCTTCCATATCTTTCTCTTCTGAAAAGAGAAAAAGCTGACGGACGACATTCCACATGAGACCCCAAAAAAAGACATACACACATGAGCGCAACTGACCTCTCACCCACATGTGCACAAAAACAGGCCAATACAACTAACATCCTCAACATCTCTGAGCAAACAGTGTGGGTGAGGCTGAGGGAAAGACCACCAGTCGAGGTCAGGAAGCCCGGCCTTGCTCTGATTTTATAAATGTGAATATAGAATACTGAAGTACAGATTTTTTACGAGAAACCACTCAAGCCCAATGCGTAGACACAGATAAGTGTTCACTGACGCACACATCCACATACTGGACATGGCATGAAGTGGAAACCAAGTTTTTATTTAGTTTGATTCATGCAGTGCCACATTTGCACTCTGCACACACAAACACGCACAAACAATCGAGTCTCAGGTGCAGTTTAATTTCATTTTGCCCCTGCACCCATCTAGGACCTTTGAGCAGGCGCACACACGCACACGCACACACACACACACACACACACACACACACACACACACACACACACACACACACACACACACAGTTCTCATACTGTAGTTTACTGCCTCCTCTCAACCATCCAGAGAACTAACCAGCTGGTCACAGAAATCCAATTCCCTCCAAAGGTAATTTGTCCATTCCAAGATTTTCCTTTTCCCCCTCTGCACTATCTTCCTCATCAATTTATTTTGGTCATTAGTACATCTTGATATTTAAGCTCTTTGCCCTCTTATTTGTCCCTCCTCTGCCTGTTAATCATATTTGGTTTTTTTTTTTGCTTTTTGTTTTGAATCTACCTCTTTCTTGGGCTTTCCCTCCTTCCCTGGGTCACAGCCAACAAGATGTCCCTGGCTGTAAATGGGAACGCAGGGAATAAAAGAATCTAACCAGTGGACATCGCTAATGTGATTATCATTTCTGTTTTTCTTTTGGGTTTTAGACTATTTGGTCTGAGTATTAGAGCTCTGACATCTGTGATATTTTTAATAAATATTTATTGTAACAGATTTTCTTTTACACTGAGATTTAATGAGGAGGTTAATCAAATGTGAAAGGATGGGTTAATTTCTTTCACATCTTATGCAAAACAACACTCACATGGAGGTATTCTTTTCACCCATGTCTATTTGTTTGTTTTTCAGCAGGATTATGCAAAAGAACAACCAATTTGCACCAAACTCCATGGAGGCAGGGACCGTTGGCATGTGGGACCCTTAAATAAAGTATCAAGCCCCAGCATCGCTCATGTGCATATAGTAGTGTTAATTTCTGATGACGAGCACAACCTACGCGGGATTTGCGAAGCAGCCAATGATGCGTACGTGTTCACATAGTCAAAAGCAAGTATATCTGCGGCCTGAGGATGCATTCCTGCATCCACTGCAGAATAGTGGATTTGTGCCTAAACCAGAGTCACATCGCTACGGGATTTCTTCGTGGACATTAAGCACAGACCCTGCTGCCTGGCAGTCCAGTCAGCCACTCCAAAAACCAGTGACCCGAGCTGACTGGTGAACTGTTACCTTGTTAAACTTGTTACACTTTCACAGTAACTTTTTTCTCGGTTAGGTCCTGGAATGACCGAGTGGAGTGAGCTGCTGCAGCAGCAGCAGCAGCAGCAGCAGCAGCAGAGTTGCCACTGACTGATGTCAGGCTAAGTGGTCATGTCAGGCCTGTGCTGTCCTGGCTCCATGCCTGCTCTCTCAGCTGCTCGCTCAGTCCCCAGTGTCCTCAACCCTAAACGGATCCAGTTGCTGATACTCAGCTCCAGTGGTGGGCTGATCTGGCTGACTAATGAACACTTTTCCCTAATGAGGGGTACTCCTCCCCCAAATCTTATCATTCCCCGTACGCATCCTTGGCCAATTTTAACTCCTATTTACTTGCCTTTTCTCCTTTGCCCTGAGGCTCATCTCTCACCCATGCCTCCTCCGCCTCGTCCTATAGGGCACTAGTCTGCATCCTCTCATCTGAGCAGTTCCTCTGCACAGTTTTCACACTGTCACCATCTCACTTCTCTCAATCGCCCACATCCATTCGTCAAGTGGCGGCTGTGCCTCAGGAGATAGTACGGCTCATCCACTAATTAAAAGGTCGGTGGTCCGATTCCCTGACGCCTCCAGTCCACATATTGAAGTGTTCCAAGATACTGAATCCCAAACCCCAAGGTGTGTGTGTGTGTATGTGTGTGTTAGTAAAGTGTTTTGAGTGATCTAGAAAAGACTAGAAAAGTACCACATAATTAGTCTATCTTGTCATTTTCCTTGATTCATAATCAGCTCTATTAAAATCATTTACAATTCAACCAAATTGTTGTGCAACCAAAATATTTCATGGTGTATATTTTCCAATTCGATTACAGTAGTGTCATCTGTTCAGTGCTTCTTTATAAAAGTGCACGATCCCTGATAGATACCAGAGCTCTTTTTTTTTATAAATATTACCATTATTATTATCATTTTTACTTTTGTTATTATTGTGGTATTATGGTTACATGAGACAGCTGTACACCAAATAAAACTTCTTAGAGCAAAATTGCTATGGCTGCAATTCAAAATTTTTTTTTAAACTAGAACATATCAAGTACAAAGCACTTCATTGTCAAACATGTAGAAACAAGTAGATTTCAATACATGAGTTTAAAAATGCAATAATTTGAATTATTACATGTTTATGAATCTTAAAAACAACATGAATAAGGAATCAGGATCGTACATGGAGCCGTGTCCAGGGTCCTGTATAAATGAATAGATGTTTTTCTGAAAGCATTGTGCAGAGATGAAGTAATTCTTTCTGCGGCTATCTGTGAAACATCACTGCGTTAATAATCGCTCCCCCACTTTTACATGAGTTAACGGGGGCAGAGGACGGAGGAAATAAAAGATGACTCTGGTATTTCTCATAGGAGCCCTGGTGTTACAACCAGTTTGGAGGAGAACGGGAAGAACAGCAGACAACCTTGAGCCACGGTGTCAACAAAAAGACCCACCCGGGGAAACTGACGGGGGTCAAAGGGCAAAAATCCTTTCTAACACAAACTCCTGTCAAAAACAGAGACGCATCATCTGCTCTTTTCTCTCTATGTGGACTTCTGTCCACAGCCCCCCCCCCCCTCACAGCGAACACAGGGAACAAGAGCCACAAAGATAAAAGCACAGGTAACACAGCTCCACTCACCAGGCCGTCACAGTTGCTGATAGCCACAGTGGCTCCCGGTGTGTCTGTGATGTCCCCCACGTACAGGCAGTCGTCGTGCAGTGGCTCAGAGTGCCGGGTGCTGTCGCTGTCATCACGCCACTCCATCTTGGCTCCGGGGGCCACCAGCCTGGCATTGTGGTGCAGGCGCAGGTGGAGCACCCGGCCGAAGACGGTGACGTTGAAGTAAAGTCTTTCCTGATGGGCCTCGGGCTCGTGGTCCTCCTCGGCCCCTCTCGGTCCTCCCCACTCATCATTGCCTACTCCTACCTCCCTCCTCCGGCGCCTACGGGACTGCCCTCCTGCCATACGGTCAGCCGAGACTGCGTGCGACAGGAAGCGGCCCTCTGCGTCCACACTGATTGGCCTCACCAGTCCATACTCCCCCAGTACATGCTGCAGGGAGTCTGGGAATAGGACAGTTTGTGGGGGAGGGAGAGGGTAATGGGCGAGAGCAAAGAGGAGAGGATGAGGCAGGGGCAGGTGGGAGAGAGGGAAAATGTTGTCCAGTAAGAAATTTGAGGAAAGGCCAGGAGGAAAGATAATTAGAGGTTGAAGATGAGAGAAAGAAACCAAAGGATGGAGAGGAGAAGACGTCATGAGAGGAAGCATGGTGGGAGAAGAGTGGAGAAAATGTGGAATCAGGGTGGAAAAAAGAAGTGGGAGGGAAAAAAAGGGGATTAGAAAAATGTCAAACATGCCATGGAATTATTTATCCCTATAGCTCCAAGTTGCCTCGCAGGGAATACAATTTATAAATAAAATAAATGAAAACGGTAAACCTTTCACACATGCACGCGCACACAGCCACTGCCCCACCCATGAACCCAGAGGCGACCCCTGCGCCCGGCGGACGCGTTTGGAAACGGCAGCCTCAGCAGTGCGCGCTGCGCTCTTGACACCTCCTGTGCCCTTCCTCCGTCAACAGGACAGCCAGTACAAGATCAAGGTGCTAATTGCGGCTTTCTCACGCTGTTTTCTCACCGCCAGGCAGCTCGAACTGGGGGAAATAATTTCTATAACCTCGATAAACAATGAATAGGAAAAAAAAAAAAGAGAAAGAAAAACTGATGCGACAACTGACACTGACATTCCCTCTCCCTGCTTTTGGATTTTTTTGGGAACCGATTTGTCCTAACATCATCATCATCTTCTCGATAAGAAAAAAAATGCACAATGTGAGTAAAATTGTTTCGAATTGACTCGTGAAGTCAGTTCGTGCATCTCACGTGTTCTTGGTTTAAGGAACATTTCTCTCGTTCACGTGTGACAGTGGAAACAGGTGCAATATGGAGGCGACCTGACACACACACACACACACAGGGAGAGAAAGAGAGCCATGTCCACTCAGTGCCATCACAGAATCAGATACAGTTATATCATACCTTAGATTTGGTCTGCAGGTGCACTGTTATTATTATTATTATTATTATTATTATTATTATTATTATTATTATTGTGCATTTTGTTATGAATGCATCATATGTTATTTATAAAGTTCTGACTGTCCAAACCAAACACACTGATAACGCATCTCGCGGTCCCATGTTGGAGGAATGATTTAATAATGTGATCAATAAGCCGACATCCGACTCCAGCGTCTTGCGACAGATCGATAGGTGCGACAGCGGCCGAATCCGATATGTTCGGCCAGCACTTCCCTGCAACACCCGGCAGTGAACCGGCGCAGCTGATGCCCTCTCACACCCCGGAGAACATGATGTGGGAGAGAAAAGCAGCATCACAACACTGTTTGCGCCGCTCGGGGACCTCCGGAAAAGTCCCTGCGAGCGGCGGCACAGCAGGACGCACAGAAGTTACTAACGCGTCCCGCAACGTTGTTCCCAAGAACTGCAAAAAAAAGAAGAAAAAAAGACCAAACACAAGCGGGAGAAGCCGGACGGTGCTCTGCCGCCACACCGGTGAGCGCGGGGAGATCCCGCGTGCAGCTGATGAGAGGGACAGAGACGGAGGACAACAGAAACACTGACCACGTCCAACTGGGCACCGTACGTACCAACGCTACTGGCGATGTAAAGGCCGCTGGTGTGCAGCAGAAAGGCCGGCAGAATGATCAGGACAGTAAATCCAGGCGAGAGACCCATGGCAGCTCCGAACTGCGCAGGTGAGAGAGTGGGACTCCGGGCTCCAGTGTGGTGAAGTTCCCCGCCTGGCGCGACCAGCCACGCCACGACAGCAACAGCAACAGCCCGCAACTAGACTGCCAAGTGCACCGGGAGAGACGGAGCTCTCCTCCTCCTCCTCCTCCTCCTCCTCCCTGCGCGCTCTCTCTCTCTCTCTCTCTCTCTCTCTCTCTCTCTCTCTCACACACACACACACACACTCTCTCTCTCTCACACACACACACACTCTCTCTCACACACTCTCTTTCTCTCAACTCTCCTCCTCTCTCTCTCTCTCTCTCTCTCTCACACACACACACACACACACACACTCTCTCTCACACACTCTCTTTCTCTCAACTCTCCTCCTCTGTCTCTCTCTGTCTCTCAACTCCTCTCTCCCACATTGTGCGTGCTCCCCTACTCTTTGCCTTGGTGCTCTGACAACTCCCCGACTCCACACACACACACACACACACACACACACACGTGTCCATGTGCGAGGGGAGGACAGTCTATGTGAGAGCACTGACTGACACACTGTCAGGCCTGCTCACATCTCTCACCAACAGTCGAATTAACAAGCGCGCTGCCTGATGGCACCTCAGCTGTGGGACGCGCCCCAGAAGTTGTGTTCGCAACTTGGACGCTCTTTGTGGATCACTGGCACAGTTCGACTCTGCCCTCCGCCGGTCCCTGGTCTGCTGCTGCAAGCCTTGCATAAACTTTGGACATCCCGTCACGCACTCGCTGAGATGGATGAGCAGCAGCGCCCCTCGTGGCTCACCGGCAGTAGCACATCCAGCTTTGCAGAGGCCCATGGGTCCAATTTAAAGCCAGAGAGAGGAGAGAGAAAAAAAGAAGTCTTAAAGGCCCTAACCTGCTTTGTCCTCATTTAGCGCATCATTTACCATCTTGACCACTAATCTTATACTGCTAGGCAACTCGAGGCAAATTACAGATATCTAAAACACAATCTTAGAAAATGCTTTCTTTTTGGCTATACACAATAACAACAGGGAGGTAACATAGCAAAGACAACTGACAAATAACTGCCTTCCGCAATCCTTGATGTAATGATGCTATAAGGGGAATCTGTTGAGTCCCAATTAGCAGGGTGTCAGCTTCAAAAAAGCATTGACTTTATTTATAGTCTTTGTTTTCGGTTCACTTTCACTTTTGTCGCCAGATTTTCAAAGCAACGCAAACATTAAAAGAGCTCCAAAGAAGCACAAATAGTGTCTATTTAAAGACCTGCTGGCTACAAAAAACACTGAAGGAAAACACAGCATGTAAAAAATATCAAATGTGAACACAACATTACAACTTTCCAAACAGACCACTCTTCTATGGCGCCAGTGTTTTGAGGGAGGCCCTCACCCCGGTATAAAATTTGAAGTTGAATTTATGTTTTAACAACATAAGTTACAGAAATATTTACATATATTTGAATAGTTTGATCTCTAGGTGGAACAATACTCATTATTAGTTGATAATAACTTACATTTTGTACATCAGGAGAACCCTCCGACAGCAGGCGGTTGAGCCATCTGCTGCAGTTTGATTCAGAGAGTCACATTAACATATAGTTCATACTTTGAATAGATATTTAAAGGGATTTATTTGTGCTTTAATAAACATTTTGACTTTTTTCAAGTTGCAACAACATTGAAATATACATTTCTAACCCAAATGGGAGAGGGTTAGTTTAAAAATGGCAGTCCATTATATATGCTACAGCTAATTATCATGTTTATTATTGATTGATCTGGTATTTTTTGAATTCACAAATAAATTGTCAACATTGTCAAAATGAAAAATATTCAATTTACAATTAAATGAAAATAGATAAGGAACAAATCCTTGTGTTTTAGAGGCTGAAGCAGCTGGAGCAGCCTCACAGAGCTGATAGGCTGACTGCACTTCAGTCCACAAGTACTTGAGCTGCCACTAAATTTCACATCCTTGTATGATGAACACACAAAGAGAAGTGTGATGGAGTGATTGTATACTTTGACAGATCTCTCAGCTTGTCACATATAGCCCTGGTTGTTGACAGCTCATCCCACCTCTCCACTCAGCCATAATGCAACTGGCCAAACTGGGGATTTCTTCTTTCAGACTGTCAATAAGACTTACAGTAAAGATGTCCTCTCAGACACCAGTGATTGATGCCACAGACAAGTGTGTCCATGTGCACTCACCTCGCGGTGTTACCCCAGACTCTGGTTTTCTTTTATTCAGTAATGGCCGTGCCGGATTAGGAGTAGTTTCCTGAACTCCAGGGAGTCTTCAATTGTCACATCATCACTGTACTTTTACAAGACGCTCTCAAGAGTGGATTGAACACATATGCACCTCTATCTCTGCTGAAGAAATCTGCTAGTATCTATTCACAATTCAGGACTTGCATACAGGCAGTGTAAGAGTGGTAAATGTCATTCTGCAGATAATTCCCCTTTTCCCTTAAGTCATTTAATTTACAACACCTAATCTTGCTGCTATTACTTCAATTGGAACGTAAACAAAGCATCACTAACATACATCTCGATTTGTGTTGTTGTTTTTTTGAAGATCACACTACTTCCTGCGTTGGACATAAATCATGGAGTGGGTTTATTGTCCATCTGCCTATATGCGACTAAGACCAAGTTGTAAATAGACAAATGTCCTTCTTTACAAATCCTGACAATGTTTCATCCTCCCTCTACTCTGAAAATTGTGCGACCCTCAATAAGAGCAAATACTGTATAGGGGTGGGGGAGCAAAAGGAGACGGGGAGCAAAAAATCAGCTTGAAAAGAACAGTATCAGTCTCAAACAAACAAGAACTAGATTTTAAACAAGGATGGAGAGACGGGCAAAAGTAACCAGAGGTGAGTTAAGGTCAAAAGAAAGTAAGGGAGAGAGAACGATGCCAAAAATGTACAAAGGTGGACGTATCAGGGCCAGAATGGACACTTTCACAAACACAGGCCAATAACATCAGGAGGCCTCTGCTATACAAACACTAAACAAAGACACTGACCCTCTACAGAGAGAAAAGGTGTGTGTGTGTGTGCGTGTGCGCGCGTGTGTGTGTGTGTGTGTGTGTGTGTGTGTGTGTGTGTGTGTGTGTGTGTGTGTGTGTGTGTGTGTGTGTGTGTGTGTGTGTGTGTGTGTGTGTGAGAGAGAGAGCAAGATCAACTAAATAAAAACCTACCCGAAGGTGGTCCTGCAGTGGACGGTGATGTATTGACATTGCCAGTGCATATGTAAAGGCACTATTGACCCGAGGGTTGAGCTCCACGGGCTTTCAAAATACTCCATCCAATGAAAAGTGAAATGTATTGACAAAATCAGTCTGTGAAAGCATAAAATTGTGAAAAAAAGAACAGAAATCCATGTATGAAGTGGATTGCTGCATCCACTTCTCAGAACTTTGTTTGCCCTACAATAGAAGTGTGTACATTTTTGCATCGACTCACCTATACGATGGCCAAAGTGTCTGTGTGTGTGTGTGTGTGTGTGTGTGTGTGTGTGTGTGTGTGTGTGTGTGTGGTACGTTGAGAGGTATCTTCTTGTATCTTGTATTGAAATCACAACTGGGCTATAGTGTTTAAAATTCCACAAGGCTGTTTAGAAGCGCGCGCGCGCGCGCACACACACACACACACACACACACACACACACACACACACACACACACACACACACACACACACACACACACACACACACACACACACACACACACACACACACACACACACACACACACACACACACACACACACACACACACACACACACTCACACACTCACACACTCACACACACACACACAGAGATAGAGATAGAGGAACACCTCTAGAAGAAAGATACACCCAGGTTGCCTTGCTTCAAACGACACATGAAAATGCCACAGTGTTCCCACCATGCCGATCTGTGACCAGATGACATCCCCATCACACATCGACACCATCACCGCCCCCGTTTCCCCTTATCCCCAGACTACGTCCCCACCACCCATCACCACCTCCTTCCTCCTACTGCTCCTAGTCACTTTGCTGTTTCCATGGCAATACCAAGCCCTGCACCTTGAAAAGTGCACTTGGAGGGAGCTGGGGAGGGACAGACAATAATATCCTTCCCAGACAAACAAACAAACACACACACAAACTCTTTGGGTTTGCAAAGGTTATTATAACTAGGTTTGGTGGGGCAGGGGCTTCGTGTGTGTCTGTGTGTGTGTGTGTTTGTGTGTGTGCGTGCATGAATGCAGGCATGTTTGTGCTTTTGCCTGGGAGGTGGGTGTTCAGACGTCCTTTGCCTGTGCGTGTGAAAACAGATGGTGAGTGGAGAAGTGGAGCTTCATGGTCAGATGAGACAAGAGCAGATATAAAGTGTTCTTAACATGTTGTAATGTTTCAGCATTGTATTCGGTGAATGTAGATTATAATCCCAAATTGTCATGTTAGTCGACAAGTGTTCATTCCACACTTTTGTGAACAACAGTGAGCACAGTGTAGTGGCACTGAAGCAAATTCTTAAAAACAATTTTTTTGTGGTATTAAATAGATCAGCACAGCAACAAAACTAAAACAAAGCTCACACATGCACTCACTGTTTCATGAATTCATTCTAATTTTCAGCAAAGGAATATAATCTCGTCTCTAGGTGATGTTGTTGATAAACTATATTTTCTGAAATCAAACGATGAGCTGACTGTGTTTTATTGTTATGACTGAGTGCTGTACTCTAAGTACTGTTGGAGTAGTCTACCTGAGCTTCGGCACCTTTTCTCACGCGCATCTTGACATTGCCGTTTGTGTAAAGGGCTATACGGAGTGAGCATATGCCACATTGTGTCCTGCAGGGCTGTCGTGGCAAGTCTCTCCAATGACTCCTGCCGTCCCAGCAAGGTCAAGCAGCAGGCCACCATGTGTCTGCATGTATTAGCATGCCTTATGAGTGCAAGGACAGGTGTTCCCAGTGTCTCAGAGAGGTTACAAGAAGAGGCATCAAAGCCCCATGACAGCACATCAGGCCAGAGCCATGAACCCTGACATGGGTGGCTGCTGAAAGTCAATACACACAGCTCCACACGGAGCACATCAGATAGGGCCTCCTAGGTGTGCGTGCATGTATGCATTTTAGTTGAACACACGTGGAGGACGGGTGATCTGGTCTCTTGCAAACTCAAAGTCTGGAAGAGGCCGTAGGAAAACGAGGGCTGCATGATCGGAAATAATAAAACTTTTGTTACCACAGAATTTAAGATCAGCAATGAAGCGCAAACGATTTGTTTACCATAAGTGTGGTGCACTTGGGAAAATAAGTTATTCCATTCCTGAAAAGCAAAAATCAATGACACTTTTTTATATAACAAGACGATTTGTTTAGAGTGGTCAAATCACTCTTAGCAGGGGAGGAGCAGCCTAACACCGCATTCAAATAACAATTGAATTCCACCCCAAGGGTCTAAGAATTCAGATCAGGGAGTTGGAAAAACAAATGATTGTGCATACACATTAGGCAGTCACTGACTTTTTATAAGTTTGCCTGAAATAACAATAACGTGTCAATTTGTATCCCTTGTAGTGTTAGAGGGCTTAAAAGGAATAGTTCTATCAATAAGAGCAGCTGTACCTCTAACCTTTCTCTTTAAGTTAGGACGATAAAACTGCCATGTCCAGCATTTCCCTAATGCAGCTGTGGCACGTACGCATTGGGGGAGTCAACGGACGCGCCGCTTGTCACTTTGAATGGCCTGATGTCATGGGTTTTTCGTTGCATCACAATGCTTGCACTGCGTGCGGTTGTTGCAAACTTATTATTATTTTCATTGTACTGCAATTGATCAGATTTATTTAACTTATTAACTTACTAGCTGTCCTACACTGACCTCTGTTTTGACTGATTTGTGTTTGACGTGACATTTTGGATGTTGTTTGTGTGTTCTTGGTGGGGTAAGCTGCAAATTAATTGCCCTTCTTGGAATATATAAAGTGTTCTGAACCTATATCTGAAAGCTCAACTTTTTTAAGCAGCATCGGCAGAAGCCAATCAAATCGGGTTTAAACAAATACTGCAAATACAAATCCTGCTTGGCAACAAGCATTAACATAAGCCTGGAGAGAGGAGGTAGAGGCAGCTGGGGAATCTGGTATGTGTTCATCTGGTTGTGGAGTTTTTATTTTCCATATAGCTTACTTCCCTTTAGCATTGCATAGTCGGCTAACATGGTGCGTCAACACAAAAGCCAGCTACGTTTGTGTCCGGAGCAGGAAAATGTGATGGGTTTTTGTTGTTATGACGATCATACCAGTCGTCAGGCGCAGCCACTGTCAAGCAGCAAAGCAACAAATATGTGTGTGTGCTCAGTAATCGACTTGTCAGAGTCACGTAAGTGGTTTCCTGAAGGAAAGCCGCCCCCAGCCCAGAGCTGCTTTAGATGTGTGAAAACTTTTATTCCTTTTGAATTGGTGATTTAATATCTTGACATTTCAGCTAATGAAACTGAGATTTGCCTTCATCTAGAACAATCAAGGAATGAGAGATTGAAAGTGAGAGGCTCCAATAAGGCAAAGAGAGAATCAGGGGGAAAAAACAACAAGGCAATTTATTAACTGTCCCAGCTAATCTCTAGCCACACTGCAATCAGACAAGTTTGCAGGAAACTTGGAAAGACCCCATCTGATCTTATAACAAATATTTCTGGTATTTACTTCCTATCTGTAAGTATTTAACGGTTCACCCTATAACAACAAGAGTTGGACAACAAAATACTCCAAGTGAGAAACCATGAGGAACAACAGTGAATCTCAAGTCAAGTCAATTAATTCTCCCCCGCAACATGTCACCTTTGACTTCAATGACTTCCTGAACAAAGGCTTCTCAGAAAAAATCCCTCGCAGAGATTAACATGAGATGACCAGCGCTGTTTTTCTATGGCTTTTCATGAAATTGAGTTTTAACTTAGGCAATGGTCAAACCAAGACAAAGAGAGGAAAATAAGAGCAATCGCTGCCAGGTAATTTGACAGAGGCATCAATTAATCCAAGGAGAAGCGGAGATAATGACACAGGCATTTTCTCCATCTTTTCTCATTCCATCTCAGCAAGACTAGAATGTCACTGGTCGTGCGCCATTGCTTAGTAAATGAAGACGGAGTAGACAATCTCTCCCCTAAGTTCTCCATGAAGTTTGGTACCTATCGTTCAGAAATGGACAGCAGCCACTTCCTCTCACTACTCGGGACAGTTATGCGCCGCATTGCTGGAAGAAGGGAGGTTCAGCTGAAGTTCAGCTATGACCTATCCTTGTATTCAACCCGCCGCCTCTGAAGGTCTGCACTGTAGTCCTCATAGAAATTGGATCTTGTGGCTACGGTACAATATGTGCCTTCAAAAGCCTCCCACAATGAAAATGTTATGTCACCCTCTCCGTCGGTTGAAAATTTTAAGGTCTCAGCCACTTGTTGTCTTCTCACGGTAATGAAAATGTTGCCTGAATTTGCTCTAGGCGTTAGACTCAAGATCCGTTGTACGTGGTACCGGGCTTGAGACAACTGCCTGAGTTGTGTCCAGCTTGGTGTGATGTCTTCAAGTCAGTGGCTAGTGCCGCTCTTTGCTGTTCAAGCAGTTTAAGCGGATGCATGTTGCTGCATCGCTGCTAGTTCTGGCTGTGGAGCTCTCTGATGCGGAGTCGTTTTTGGCTTGTTTCCCTGATTTGGACGTCGTGAAAGTGTTTTGTCGATACAGGCTCAGAGAGTCAATGTTGTAAAAAGAAAAATAGGATTTAAAATGGTAAATGGAGACACTCCGCCATGTGAGTTGATTAGCGCCGCTGTTATCTGATCCCTCCCTCTCCTAAATGGCAGACGGACACGCAAAGCCTTACGATTTATGTTTGGAGCGACTGAACGTGTGCGCCACTGAAGCTGGGATGAGCCAGTACAGGGCAATTGAGTGTGTGACAGTAAAGAGCATAACCAGGGAGGGACTGATTCATGGTTTGTGCTGGGTAACCCACACACCTGCTACAACCAATTATCAGTAAAGTAAAACACAAAAATGACTTCTAGATACTTCTAGATACTGGCCAAGACTGAAAAGATCTCATCATTGGTCATGTCCAAATATCCAAATGTCTGTGTGCATTTCATAACTCTAATCATACCAACAGTCAAAATGTGCGTCTCCAACAGGCATATTGATCACCATGAACCAGTGAAAAAACATCAGCAGAAACAAAGATGGTTGTATTGACACAGATAACCATGTGACAC
Organism: Scophthalmus maximus; assembly: GCF_022379125.1. Taxonomy (NCBI): domain Eukaryota; kingdom Metazoa; phylum Chordata; class Actinopteri; order Pleuronectiformes; family Scophthalmidae; genus Scophthalmus; species Scophthalmus maximus. The sequence continues at coordinate 12,170,030 of NC_061523.1, forward strand.
TGACCCTTTGTCCATCGTATAGGTGAGTCGATGCAAAAATGTACATATGCAATGTATCTTAAGATCAGCTTATATAATTATTTTTGGAGAGGCAAACAAATTTTCCTGAGAAGCGGATGCAGCAATCCACATTAAATATATATTACTGTTCTTTTTCTACAATTTCATGCTTTCACAGTTAAGATAACTGACTGATTTTGTCAATATTTTTCATTGGGCGGAGTTCTGTGAAAGCCCATGGAGCTCAACCCGCAGGACCACTTTGGGTACAAGTTTATATAGGTGGTAGACACACCACCTATATAAACTTGTACCCAAAGTGTACTAAAGGATAATCCTTCTGTACACACACGCACGCACACGCACAAACACACACTGTTTTCTCTTCTAAAATAGTCCAGAGCACTAAATTAATATTTCTAAATCTTCTACTCTCTCAAGAGGATTACGTTTCTTTCTTTTTTTCTGGAATAATCTTTGCCTGGACCTGGTTTATGCCAGTGACCAGGGCAATGGACAAGTGCATTTTCCCAGGCTGCTTCAAGCCAAAAAGCCTGGCCTGAAATTCCAACAGTGCCCCCTCCCAAGAGGCAGCCATGCCAGCAGAGACAGATGCTGCTCCCTGACCTCTGTGGCACAGCGCCCACAACATTTAAACGTGACCACAGGAAGCTCAAGGCCCCGCCCAGGAATAAATATTATTGTTGTACTGTAATTATTGGTAGAAAAGTATGTGTACACGTGATGGAGTGAGAGAGAAAGAAAGATAGAGAACGGACGTTTCTATTTGAAGAAGTAATGCAGAGACTGAACTGGATCTTTTCAAAGCTCATGTCACTGGATCAGGTCAGAGGGTGCACAGAGCTGGTCCAGTGGTCGACAGAAAATATCTTCCTCTTAATTGCAAACTTGTGTTTAGACATAGTAGTGCTAACCAAGCGCAGAGAATCCAGTACACAGCCTCCATTGTTGTTGTTTCTGATGCATGCCGATTACACAAAGCATTAGTGGGAATGCGCAAAGTAAGCTGTGATGTAATCATTTCTGAAAGACTCAGTTTACATGTACACACGGAGACACACTTTGTTACTTAAATTGCTCAGAAATGTTTTCTTCCTACATAAATGGAAACAGTAGGAGTACATAAAAAAAATGCACTACAGGTCTTTTTGTTTTCTTTTTCCTTTTCATCCCATGTCATTCTTATACATGTCTAAGCTTGAACAACTCAAGACCACCTAGAATTTCTAAGACGAAGTCATTAGCCACGCTCTGGATCGATGTGACATTGCTACCATTTGTTTTCAATCTGCATTTAAACGGTTCTTTCAAATTGCTTTTGTGAAACAGGCCCTGCAGATCAGTAAAGCAAAGCTCTCTAAATACATAATATTGTATTACTGCTCTCCTCATACAGCAGTTAGGGAATAGGCAGGTATACCTTCAAATTGCAAATAATGGATGTAATAGTATCAAATGCAGAGAGTCACAAAGTGTCTGTACATTGCCCCAACATTGTGTTAACACTGGCTGTGTTTTATTACCAGTTCCGGCTCATGAGAGCAGGTAGAAATAGACATGTGGCTCACATTTCTATGAAATAAACAAAAGGACTTTTAGTCACAGTGCTGCTCACGAGGTGGAATAATCCCTCAGAGGCACGTCTAGCTTTCAGGAGAATGAGACGTATGATATGCACTGTAGGTGCATTATCAGTTCCGCAGAGTGCAAGGGGGCAAGAGGGCCTGGTAATTGAATGGAGAGCCTTTCTTCTCCTCTGCTGCATAGTGTGGGTTCAGGGTCGAGGCTGGCACAGTCTTACGTCAACCATTCAATTCTGGAGAGAATGGTGTGACATTGGTGACACAGACTTTTACTGATGCAGCACTAACATATCAGCATGAGCTTCAGTGTGAGTGTTATCCCTGGTGTACTGAGTTCTGTGCCTATTAATCAAATGCAGATTTGATATCAACATACAAGATGTCAGCCAGTGTTAATCATTATATAGAAAGCCAAGAGTGTGTGATGATGTTAACTTACGAGATGCAGTGGATGTGATATGATTGCAATACCATGTGCTTTGTAAGGTGTATCGTATGTGTGATGTGTTTCAGATTCAAATTAGAATTGAAATTGATTGAAAATGATTTGAAATGTATGTGTTTACCAGATTATTATTTTTCATGTCTCTTGTCCTCAATACTGAAGCTTAAATAGAATATATATGTGTCACTGCATATTCCGTATAAAACGGTACCATTAGTGCATAACAATATCTCTGTGTCCTGAAATGTTCAAATCTCGCTCACATATGCATCAGACCCTGGGCTGTTGGCAAAATAAGACGTAGTGGGTGGCTCCTGGAGTCTTTACCCTGGGTAACGTGTTCAGCAGGGTCAGGGGTCTGAGGCCAAAGGGACCAAAGGGTAAATGAGTGAGAGTGTCAGGGTGAGCAAAGGAAGTGGTTGGCTGACAAATTAGGGAATCAGTGAGGAGAGAGAATGATGAATGGAGGTCCAGCGAGAGGAGAGGTGAGGACGTGACCACGTCATCTAATGAGAGAGAGGCCAAGAGAGGTGGAGGGAAGGGAAAGACAACAAAATTAAGGTAGGAAATGAACGGCTAGAGCAACTCGAGGCCTCCTGTTTAAAGCCAGTAATTATTCATTGTTATCAGTGCAATCAAAATATGCATCCACACGAAGCTGGCTAAATTTCAAGTGATCTTTTCTCTGTTTTGGCCTTCTGTTCAAACTAATCCTGCATTTTTATTACCCAAAAACCAGAGCTTTTCGAAAAAAAGGTCTCCAGAGTGGATACATCTTTAAACGCCAGCTGTGCATTTTTGTGGGAAACTCTGACATGGGCCTACCCGGAGGGTAGTCGCAGTGAAGTTAAAAAGTCAACTTTGCAACTTTTAAAATGAGTGATCACAGAGGACAGCAGAGGCGGTGCAGAGGTGTCGTGATTAAGCTGTATTTATGTTGATTGCTTTTATGAGTCATCATCAAATGTTTATACTTTTTTCAGCTGTATGACAACACTCGCATGGAAATATGTAAATCATGAACTCAGGTGTGTAAAAACACAGCAGGGATGATCACAGGGAGCAGAACCGAACAACCTGAGACTTAGACGTGCAGTTGTCCAGCTATAATAATAAGAATTCATTGGTGGAAAGAAAACAGAAAACAGCCCTGCAGGAAAATGATATCACCACTTTAAAGTTGACATGTTTTTCAAACAACATGAGTAAACCCACGTGGATTTTGTTGCTGTTTATGAGTCAAATCATGAGGTTGAGAAGATGAAGTGGAATTACTATTCTCATCCACCAGTTGATAGCCATAATCAACCAGTGGGCTAATTACTTCCACCATGACGGGAAAGTCTCCACATGGAATAGATCAGCGCTGATTCTGATCTGTATTATTATTATCTGACGCACACATGCACTCATTCAAACAAACACACATGTAACATGAAAGCCAAAACCAATCGACGGTTATTTTGTGCTTGATTCCAAGAATGAAAGAATATGGAGATCTTCAAAGAAGTGATCACGATTCCAGCTGCGAAAAAAAAACAAAACAGCAAGCATGCAAAACACACAATGTTCCAAATATTTGTCCCCGTATTATAAAAACTTATCCTTGGATTAATATTGCTATGGTATATTAATAAATACCCTTTTCACAAGGGTCGCCAAACTTAATGGTCTTGGTATGGTAAATGGACTGTACACACACACACACACACACACACACACACACACACACACACACACACACACACACACACACACACACACACACACACACACACACACACACACACACACACACACACACACACACACACACACACACACACACACACACACACACACACACACGACTGGGAAGAGCAGTCCCATGGTGTCTAACCTTTCGTATGAAGGCATGCTTTCTTTCTGGGAGAGCGCTAATGTGCAACAGTGTGTAAATCCTCGGCAGCACAGAAACATTTTATGCACCCCAACACAATTTAATTTAGTTTAATCTCAGCCCTTCCACTGGGAATGCAACATATAATTAAACTTTATGGAACTGCCCTGCAGCTCATGCGGAGAAGCAGATTGTCTCACACGCAGACACACAAAGACCAGGAAACACACAATAATTTGTGTCGATGCATAATCAAAGCGTTACATAAGTTATGATTTAAAATTCAACACCTAAAAATAAATATTGATAAATCCGGTGAACACAGCAGTGCATAATTGAGAGAACAGCAAGAATAACCATGTAAACCTGTAATGCATCTTTTTCTATTACATGGAAGTGGGAGGATTTCATTGATTTGATTCTACGCTACATTATTTCTCCATGTATAATGAGGCAAACGCCGTGGATGCAATAACACCAGTTATTAGGGATGATACAGAGAAATTGGTTCGGAATAGATTTTTATGCAACTCAGCTCCGGTCTGCTCATAGCGCGGATGAATGTTCTGTGGCGCTTTTATTGGGTTACTGAGGACATAACATTGTCATCTGTCTATCTGGATGGGGCTTAGCATGGTGGATTCTCATTGGAGTTTCCATGGAAAAGGAGTGGTCAGGAGAGTAATGCCACGGTAACTCTGGGCTCAGGGTCTGAAGGCATCACCTTGGAGACGGCGGCCGATCAACTGCGCCTGGATGTGTGGATCAGATGTGTAACCTGCTGTCGCAGATGTGTTGCACCACGGGCAGCGCCAAACACATGGGAGGAACGATGAGTCTACATGTGTTCATGCATCACACGCAGACTCAGGTACCTGATGCGTTTGCTGCACCTTGGGGGAGAGGCCAGAGGCCTTTTGTTGATGCATCTCACTGTATCTACTTGCTATGTGGAACAAAGGCCTGCTCCTCCGAGACCTCCCGCATCTCCCTCTCTTCTCCTCCCCTGACCTAGTTTACCTGATTGATTTCTACCCAGCTGGCCACTTGTATAACACCAAACAATCATTACTTGTGTGTGTGAGTTTGCGCGTGATCAAAGTATTGATGCAGCAGGCACGAACCAATCTGGGTTAAGATTTGACATGTTTCTTTAACATCTTTGGTAAAGGAGTTTTGCCACTACCGGATCTCACAACATTTTAAATCAAACAAGCACAAAGTAAGAAACAACTGTGAATAGTGTCCTGTATTCCTCTGTCCTCTGATTCATCTTCTTTTCAAGCTCTCTCATTGTCCGTCTCTTTTTCCTTTTGACTCTGATTTAATAACTGTCTCTCCCTCTCTACTTCATTCTCAGCCTAACTTCAGCACAAATGAGGTTTGACATTGTACAACGACATCTTGTGCACAAGTGTTTTTCTGGAAGGATGTAGCAACAGTTTTTTTTTTTTAGGCAAGTCCATTTCCCAGGCAACAAAACGACTCTTTTCTTCTTTCCAAGTAACCTCAGTACAGTCCATCTGGGTCTCTCTCTCTCTCTCTCTCTCTCTCTCTCTCTCTCCAACACAAACACACACACACACACACACACACACACACACACACACACACACACACACACACACACACACACACACACACACACACACACACACACACACACACACACACACACACACACACACACACACACACACACACACACACACACACACACACAATAACGGAGTGTACTGCCAGTACTGCTCCTCACACCCCCTTCATGTCCCTTTGGCCTTGAAAAGTCTGTTTCTTTCACACAAACGCGCTATTTATAAAATCACTTTTCGTTGCCTTCTCCCTGCCTCTCTCTTTCTCATGAGATCCAACCTTGACTGCCACAAAATGCCAAATAATGTTACATTCCTAATATATGATATTCATTCAGTGGTGTTCTTACAAGTCCCATGCGCTGCACAACTACAAGAAAGAGAGGCAGTTTGGGCTGCGCAGCCTTGACTGAGTGAGAGCGGCATTCCGACTGCTCCTCAGACTGCCTGTATTTCACCACTCTCACCGTGAAGGTTTAGGGATTAACCAGTTAGTCTTGTGACATTGATTTTAGATCAAATGTAAGGAACGCATGCAGCACTCCTCAAAAGGCAGTATAATTTCTGTGGTTGACATACCCGGGGGGTTTTAATCATCAGAACTATGTACCTGTCGATTATAATGGTTGGTTGTCAAAGTCAGGAGGTTGCACTGGTCTTTGAGTCCTCACCGACACAGACACTATATGTCCTTGAGCAGCGCAGTGGGACACACCCAACCCAGTGGGAGAGGAGTAGCGAACCCAAACATCATGGCGGTGAGCAAGAAGGAGTGAATTAAAGGAACAATTCTGGCTTATTGTAACTTTGGTTTCATCACAATTTGCAGTTTATTCATCACTCCAGTCAGTAATGATAACATTGTACATCGATCAGGCGAGAAACAAGAAAAGTCAGATGATCAGGCAACGACACCATAACAGTTTAGCCAGGTGATAATTGTATAAAGGTAAAGCCAGATGAAGAATCACTAATCATTTCTCATCAGACAATGTGTGCGCTCATGTCCAAAATGGACAATTTGAATTAAAATGTTTCGCTGTTTGCTGTTTTTTCCTTCCTAATTGTTTTCCTCTTCTACTGACCTGCCGATATGTTCAAAACAACAAGTCCTCAGACTCAAACGACGAACTGTGTTGTACGTGTTCCATGTGCTCTAATACGACCAAATAGAACCGGTTCCTAAATGAGTGCCTCTACCGGTGACTGAGTTATACGCCACAAATACATTTTGCCTCAGAGCATTATGGGGTTTTATTTGATTCACAAACGCCTGATGAACTTGAAAAGGTATGGGCTATGGTTAGGGTTACATGGCGATTACTTCACAGAAGAAAAACAATCCTTTGAAATACACAATCTTGACAGACTTATACGGTTCGTCTACCGCTGACCTCAAGTGGCTGGGTACATAATGACCGCTAGAGGTCACCTAGTCCTAGGTCATAATAAATAATTCATAACAAACAATCTATGTGGTCATTTTTTGGTAGAGGACAGTCTCGTTCAAAACCTGTATGATCATCTGACCGATCTTTATCATCTTACACCGTATCACTTCTTTAATCACTGTCTTTTCAGTCCTCAGCAATTAACTTCATTAGTACCAGTAGCTTATGATGACCAAAGCTTTTAAGATAAGATGGACTTTCCCTTTAAAGTTACAGGGATCAACTTAAGAATGCATCGTGGCATATATCGCAGGAGCTGATGCTATTCACTGAACCAACTCCTGGGTAAAAAAGTTTTTTGTCTGTAATAAATATCCTCTTCATAATTATGATTTTCATGACACACTGACGTACAGTTTGGTCAGTAGACCCAACTGACCATACGTTGAAGTGTGAAGCTGCGGTCTTGGGACTGTGCGATCCAGATTAGTGATTTCTGGGCAAACGAATGCTGCCTAAAGCCACAGGCTGTGAGTCACTGGATCAGGAGGAAGAATTCACAGCTCAACAAACGTAGGCCACCAGCCAGGCCAACCCACTCTGCTGGCAGCCGTGCGTGGACATGAGATCACACAAACACACACACGTATGCACATGGGCATGAGCTTTACACATGGTGCAGCACATGCATACAGTTACTCATGAACCACACACATCACTGCCACTTCTGTTTTTGTCCTTCAAAATCTCTCTATATATATAGAGAGAGAGAGAGAGAGAGAGATATAGATATCTATATATAATCCATATTTCTGATGCGGCCTCTGATAACTTTTTACTGTTGTTTCACTGTTTTATCTGTACCATTGACTTGTATCCACAGTATCTCTCCAGCCTTCCAAGATAAAGTCCTTCTTAAAGTCATTCGTGGCTCACAAGAACTAACACGAGTGCAGCGTCGCGGCATTCCCTTATCTAGCTATCATTTCAACATCCACAAAGAAGGGCAAGGAGCACGTTTATCTCCCACGCCATAATATATCCTCTCACTCTGTCCTTTTTATTTCAGCCGACTGACAACATAAACGCAGGCCATTTATTTAACAGGATTAAGAGATGAAGGGCTGCTTTGCACTTGACCAGAGAGCACAAGCGCCACACAGAAATCCTCCCTTGTCCCGCGGCCTGAAGCTACTGCTCGTGTTAACCGCTAACACCTTCATCCAGAAGGAGAGGGGAGGGGCTGCGCAGATAGAGATGATCCCGGCCAATGGGCCTCTCAAGGCTGGGTGATCTATCTCATCCTCTGCCCATTGCCTTGGGAACGTGGGAAGGGAGCATGCTGTGACTGGGGCTGGTCATGGCAAAAAATGTTGTTCTGAAATTTAGAATAATGGAGAAGAAGCCTTTTCCCACAACGCCCACATTTTTAAAACTGCAACAGCTTGATTATTGTTTGTTAAACAATTAACGCGCATGATGGCAATTTTACAAGGACATAAAATCTGTGGTGTTTACAGCTGCACCTCATAGACAAAGTACAAACTTTTATTTATTACTAGATCTTCCTGCTGTTGTATCCACACACTGCTGCTGCACGAAAAAGTCTGTTGACGGTTTAACAAGACTGTTCAGGACCTGTTGAGATCAGCAACACCTCTGATGCCAACTGGCTATTTCCTCCAATGAGAAAAACCAAATATAGCCTGTGAAGAAAATAGCTACGCTCCTTATTAGTCTGCAGTTCTGTATATTTCCATGTGGGGGCGTGGCATGGGGCATAAACTTACGGCAGAAAAGAACAAGATGCTCCATCCCTGACATTATAAAAGATCAGAGAGCTCTAAAAGGTCGCCGTTGCCATATTCTCATTCTCGGCGGTATTGACACTTGGTATTTCTCTGATCTTTTGCTCTAATTAAAAAAAGGAAGAAAAACAGTTGCCAGGGCTGCAATTCATAGGTGTTTGTGAGCTGCGAGTGTGTCTTTGTCTATGTCTTAGGTTGTGAGCTGGTGTGTGTCTCTGTGAGTGCGTGTTTAAAAACCAAGGCATCAGGACCTTCTGATCAAATGTGTATCACCAAGCCCCTCCAAGAAAATCTCATTAATTTCCTCCGGTGTTGGGACTGAGCCAAAGATCATTCCAGGACTGCCATAGATCTTAAATAGACTTGACGAGTAACAGTTTAAGAACGCTGTAATAAATTCACATAAGTAGCCTTGTGTTAATCTGCATTTTTGTGTGATGAAATGTAACGTCTGTCCATTTCAGATTTAAGGACACAGATTCTCAATAGCAGACAAGAAGAGGTGAAGGAGACGACCTTGCCGGCTGCAGAATCACACAGCATCTGTGGTATTCTCTCTGCCAGGGTCAACTTACCCCTCAATGTTATAACTCACTCTGTCAGAAGGTCCACACCAGAGAGTGAGTTTAACATGTCGGAGTTTTAAACAACAGCCACAAACAATTCTGTCTGTACAAACCACCGAACAACTCTGAAATCAGCACTAGTCACCTCAAAGTAGCTGTCAGCGTAAAGTCATTACTCTCACGACTTGTGTAGTGCGAGAAACTACGGCAGGTACACATCCAAGCAAGTCATTTGAAAACTAAGAGCTCAAAGACGTTCCAGGCAGTCTAGGTACCTTTGTCCACAACAGAACCTTGTCAAAGTGAGAGGGTCAAAGAAGCTCATGAGGAAAAATTCAAGTGTGTTAATTGTGAAGAAAAGTTTTGCATTTGCAGAAAATGTGAATAAAATCTGCAGGATGCAGATTTTCGTTTTAACCCAATTTTACACCTGCCCTCGATTGGCCAATGACAGTCAAATCAGAAAGAAACAGGCCAATCAGAGGGCAGGTGGTTCCGATACCTTGCATATCCTCTGCAGGTCCTGAAAGGTGTAGTAGATTTTTCAAGATGGTTGATGGCGCGGGCTCTGACAGTGTGGGGACGTTGAACACCGAGTTTGACACATCGGATTTATTTGACCTCTCTTCTTTCTTTGAAAAAAACCTAAATAAAAATATTTCTACAGCTGTACAATGTGAATTCTTCCTGCAGATTTATTTTGCAGGTTTACAGCGGCTGATGTAAAACTACCAGGTCTTTTTGACCCTAACGTGAGCCCAAAGATGATGTAAATTATAAGACGTCAATAAGGAAAATGTGTGTCAGCTCAGTGATGCCTGTGGGTAAAATGTATGTACCAGCATGTCCTGGAACAATGACTTCAGCACAAGTGTTGTATTAAAAGGCTAATGAATCATCTTGGACCAGCATTTACTACATGGCAAGTTCGGGCAGGGTGGAGTGCAGACAAGCTGAAAAGAGGGTAAAGGGAAAGACAGGCAATGCACACACACACACGCAATCCATGAGTTCAGTCAGACATGACAGCAAGCATTATCTAATCTCACCAAACTTTCTCTCTTTCCCTAGATTCTTCTTTTAATCCGTCTTTTCACCAATTCAGCACAATCACCTGACCACAGCTGGCATCGCCAACTCGTTCCCCATAAGTGACACACTTGACAGGTACAGTAAAACCAGCGTCCATGAGCGAGCGAACCCCCGACTTGTTGAGCTCATGGATACTGAAAGTGAAATGGAGCGAGTCAGAGGGAGAAGCAGGGCAGATATAAACAGCCCAACTGTATTTGCTGCCGTTTGGTTTCCATATCCACAAAAAGTGGGGCAGATCCATGAGTTCATATTAGTTCACACACACACACACACACACACACACACACACACACACACACACACACACACACACACACACACACACACACACACACACACACACACACACACACACACACACACACACACACACACACACACACACACACACACACACACACACACACGATAAAGATCACGGTGTGTCCGCGGCACTAAAGCACATAAGTACTTGGCAGCTGGAAGCGTCGAGGAAAACCCACAAACACTACACACGCGCCCTGCTGTACACTTACACATCTGCCTTGCCATACAGCACCAGCACACACTGTAGACAGCTGCAGGCGGCCTCTCAGTGCTTTTCATCTAAATACTTTTCTGCAGAGGAGAAAGATATTTCCTGAAGGTCATGCCTTCAGCTTCCGCCGCCTCCCTTTCATGTACAGTGTTAAGATGATTACAGGCGGTTTAGCTTCGAATCTGTACGATGTGCATCACACACTGGGAACTTCTTCATCATCATTTGAGCTGTTCACAATAACCATTTTCAACCTAAACGTCTTACCTTGAATTCGAAATGGGTTTTTATTGCAACAATAAGACAATTTGTTCAATTTCTTGTTGTTATATGTTAAGTGCTTCTCCGATTTTACTTGTCATTTCCATCTACTGCATTTTAATTTTGTTTACACACACTAAACCATGTCATAATTTGGTAATACGGTATCAAGATAATTTAGTATATATACTAAAATTATAAAAGCTTGTACAAGATCAACTTAATGTTGAATAAGGACTTGATTTGTGCTAAAGGAACAGCCTGCTCGATAACAGTCGTCAGTTTCAGGTGATGAACACTAATTCAACATAATTATGATTATTACATTAAATTCCTGTGAAGAGATCATTTACAACATATAGTTCTAAGATTTTATCACATAACTTTGAATAATCTTCCATACTTCATGTCAAATAACAGTCTATTTAGCTTCATTTAAATAGCCTAACATTAACTGTCGTCATGCAAACAATTATGAGCAAAAAGAAATACTGTACAAAAGAAATTAAATGTTGTAAATATCAAAAGCTCACTGCCGTAAGGCAAGAAAGGTTATCTCACAACAGTTAATGCACAACAAATCCCTGCAAGGGAGAATGATATAAAACATTTAGAGAGAAACTTCTCCAGCCATTCACTCATTCATTCATGTGGAGCTCATTTAAATTTCAAGCAAAAATACTCAAAGGAAAATGTAGTCCGACTCAAAACTGCAAAATATTTGAGGAATAATAAAAGACTGATATGAAGTCAAAGGAGACACTTTTTTTTCCATGAACTGGTCTTCACATGACACCTCAACCACAACTTCATTCAAACAAGGTCATTTGTCCTGATCTGCTTGTGGAGCAGTTATCACAGATCTGTTCGGCTCGGCAGCTGAATGCAAACACAACAGATGTAAACAGTTGGATTTTATACAAGCTCATTTCGCCCAGGAATTTGCTGACCAAGTGAAACGCATCCCGACTGACTTACATTAAAACCCATTATTTCAGACACTCAGCAACAATTCACTCATAATGCTGCCCCCAGCACCAACACACACCCGCTCACCAGCCTATACCACCGGGCTGTCATCGCCGAATATGAAAGAAATGTGTAATAAAAGCTATTAGTCCAGAACGCATAATGTTGTGTCATTGGCTGTAATATCCACGGCGTGAGGCGGTAAGTATTACATTATTGTTATTGGCTCATATCCATAACCCAATAACAGACTGGGCTCGAATTAGAGATAGAGTTTGTCCCAGTGAGGAGCAGAGTGAATGCCAGACACACCTCACTCTACTGCCAAATGACCTGTGGCCTGTTCCGCTGCTGCTGCTGCTGCTGCTGCTGCTGCTGCATACACAAGTGCAGGCATACAGGGAAAAGGAGAACATTTTCTTCAAATTCTTAAGTGCAGCACCTTGCACAAAGGGTGGTCTGAAGATTTTTGTTGTTACCAGTGTGGGTACGAGTCATTGCGTGCAGGTACATACATACGTGAGTGTATACGCGCATGGACGCGTGTAAATTGAGCCTTGCTGTCTTTGGGATCTATGGCATCTATTTGTATAATGAAGACAAACCAACGTTCTGTGTTTTTTTTAAACACGCCTCATTCCCAAATGCAATACTTTCCAGCTGCAAAAACGCCGGATCAATCCTGATGCTCATTCATCATGGACCGACAGCTGCCAAGATATACAGGACAGAGTAAAAAAACACACGCTGAACACACAAACACAAAGGGGAGAAAAGTTTCTACAACTTTCGAATTTACCGATGCAAGTACTGTAGAAGCTCCATGTAACCGCCTCTACGCACTGGGGTACATTTGGAAATTGTCAATATAGGCAATAGAGACATGACCCTACCAATGTGAAGGTGTTGTTGAATTGTCAACCTCAATATTTCTACCAATTTCAGACATTCTTGTTTCTGTGTTTCCTGCAATGACTGTTTATTATGATAAAGAGTAAAATAATGGGATACTTGACTATTACCTGGCAACCCTCCACTGCAAAACGTATGATGTCCTGTTTACTTTGCTTCAGTGTAAATGGTGGAATTGGTGAAGAATAGTGGTGAATCTGAAGCAGCAAGTATTTAATGTTTAGTTTCAATTTTCACTGAATTGAAAACAAGTCAAAACTGACATCACTAGGCGTTGTCCACTAATTTGTGACTGTTGCGCAGACATGTCATTTTGACTTAACTATTCAATGCCTGTAGGCAAAAATTACTCTCAAAGCAAGTTAAGACCTCAGGTCCTTTTTTCTTAAAGAGACGCAAAGTGTGAGTAATATCTGAGCTCATCTGAACATTACAAGAATGTTCTGTCGTCAGTCCAAACATTTCTCATTTGACATCTGTGGGAAATAAATATTTACCATCATCCCTGCCCCTTTCCAGGAGAGGATCAACAGCACCGTTAGCATATACAGTTCACTGACACATGAACGTTATTTACTTTTCATTTATAAGGTGAATGAAATGATGTCTGCACTAGCCTGAGCAAAAAAGACACAAGCAGGCGAGCTTCAGGGAAATGTCTTACTATTAAGTGAGGAGATCAAGGACAAATTCCAAGACGGCCCAGTCGACAAACCAAAACAACAGAATCTCTGCTCACATATGAAATAAAATAAGTTTTGGTAGATAGGCTCACTTGTCCCTTGGTGCGTTTCTCTACCAACTGTAATATCGTGCGCCTTGTTCTTCAAACTTGTCTTGGCTAATCCAGAAAAAAATATGATCATAAATGCCAGTGAATTGTGAGAGGGAGTGGAGGATTATATTTATAATCTGGGTTTTCAATTATGTAGGATAACTGTCAAATTTACAATGAAACCAAGGAGAAAAACCCGAGGTTGAATGTGGTGTTTGGAAGCATTTTGCAGGTAAACCAGCCTTTAACGGCCTTAACCAGCCTTTTTTTGCGTTTCCCTTGTGCTTACAAATCACCCTCATCAAACAGGGACTCACTGGTTTCTAGTCCTGTGTTTTGAAATGCAGTAATTTTAAATAGAATACAGGGGACATTAATGGGGTTGTGACTCTCTCTAGAGAAATTCACTTAGCATTTACGTTCAATTAAAATCCTTTAAGCCATTTCTGCAGGCAGGGAATAGGTGACAATCGCACACGCACACACAGAGAGAGAGAGAGAGAGAGAGAGAGAGAGAGAGAGAGAGAGAGAGAGAGAGAGAGAGAGAGAGAGAGAGAGAGAGAGAGAGGATTTAGGGAGAGGGCTCTAGAGTGTAACATCAATAAACTCAATTCAAACCTTCAGCTTATATTCTGCCGAAGAGCTGATTTCCACTAACACTCAGGACTACACAATGAACATGTTCTACATTGATTATTACACAAATGTGTAGACACACCAAAGACAAATTATCCCAACAAACACGACGTGTACACAGACAATTATACAGTACGATTGTGTGTACACACTGTGTCTGCCTCATAGACTTTCTTTCACTCACACTCACACACACACACACACACACACACACACACACACACACACACACACACACACGGAGCAAACTAAATCCCTGCCTATCTGTCTTAGCTGTCCAGTAATATATTCGGCTGCACAGCTCCAATATTTACCCAGCTCACTGTGTCTGGCATCTCCCTAAAGGTGAAATTGCCTCAAAATGTCCCCAGAGATGTCCACATGGACCCGGCTGCCTTCAGACTGTAGACTGCTGATGTACAGTGAAGTACATTACACAACATGTCACCAACAGTAAGAACATCGCTGTACAGACCACACCCACACAACACAACAGAAAGGAAAACAAGCGCATCTGGTTGCTGAAACCCTTGCGACACTGGCAGGGGCCAAAATAAAAATTATCACATTTACAAAATTACAAATGAAAGATCCATGGTGGTTTTTTATTCTAGTACAGGGGATATTTTGAGCAAAAAAACACTTTTGCTACTCGAAGTCTGATATCAATCAAACTACAGTAAAAAGGTCAGATTCTTATATAACCATCAAAACTACCATACCTGCAACACAGTTGCAGTGACTTGGTGATTATATTTCCATGGTTATCAATGCAAATTATTGCTTTCATGAGCAACTTTTGCCAATCTGATCACTGTGATTTTCATGTTTTAAATGAAGCTCAACTATAACACATGGGATCCTGTTGAAATCACCAGATGATGCACCGTGTCCCTGTGTCAGAAGAGAAAGTTCCACCAAAACAGAGACTGTGAGGAACTAAACATCGAAAACGTTATCATCTAGCTCCTCTTTCCATTTCCTCCGTCCAGTTATTCAATAGCATTAAATACCGGTGAACCACATGTTTTCTCAGCTGCCAATTAGGTGACCGCTCATGCAGGAATGAGGAAACAGCGTGGGGTGGTCAGAACTATCTGGGCCGTGTGATTGGTGATTGGCTGGCTCTCCTTGCAGATGAAGGAGCAGCACCTCAAAGAGGGCGGAGAAAGAAAAAAAAAAAAAAGGAACTAGCGGTTAGGTAAGTGCCCCGACCAATAGTTATGCAACACTCATCGATTGAGGAGTGTAAACATACAACAGAAGCCACTTACCCTGCCTGAAGCCTGTGTTCCACGGGCTTGCTGTCCTTGTCTGGGGAACCGTGTGTCCAGACACCCCTGGTGCTTTAGGGAGTAAATCATCCGCGATGGAGTGGATTTACACAGTTGGGCTTGACTCCAGCCTGACGCATCTGTGGCAGAATGGAGGCAAAACAAACTACCATCACTTACACTGGTGACCCCGCTAAATTCACATGGAATGTCAGAGCCTCCTCCAGCACGTCTTCCAGGAGCTCCCATATACGTAATGTGGACTTTCCTCAAGTGGAAACAGTTGGTTTATTTAATAAATGGGGTGAAATAACTCCAGACAGTAAAATACCAAGTGTACTTTTGACCGGCTGTGGTGGGTCATCTTGCAGTCCGACAACACTGTGGTGTAATCTACGCTCACATGTTTCGAATTATTCATATCAGATCGGAACGACCTTTAGAAACATTCAGCTAGCTGACACTTAAAAGAGCCATTAAATGTTTTTCATCCAAGAAGCACCAAAAAAAAAAACATTACGGAGAATACGTTGCTGGATTTACTGCAGTGGAAAACTGGAGCGATCCACAGGCTCGACTGACGACCAGAAACCCGACATAGTCTGGGAAAAATGACCCTCACATCTTAACGGAGGAATGCCACCATTACGCAATTTTGGGTCAGCGCAGAGGAAATTATGAATCAGAAGATGTTTTACATATCGTGGTTTTTCTGCTTGATCCAGCTGTTAAGTAACGGCAGTTAAGAATAAATACAAATGTATTCTGTCTTCTCATTTGAAAGAAGATGGCAAGTATAGTATTGGGCACACTGTTACATTTACACACACATATTTAATCAAAACCACCTACAGGCATAAAATAGACATCTACTCAACCTATAACTTCCAGGAATCTCAAGAGTCATCTGCCAGCTGGACATGCTGAGGTCACACACACACACACACACACACACACACACACACACACACACACACACACACACACACACACACACACACACACACACACACACACACACACACACACACACACACACACAGACACACACACACAGACACACACACACGCACACACTCCTTCATATATCAACAGCATAACCGCCGAACATTTAATCACAGCTCTACAATGTAGTGACATTGAGTAAATTCTTCTCGAGGCAAAACACATTCCTGGTCAGGACTGGTCAGCACAACATAAACACCATATAGTCCATGTCCTGGTCTTGTCACACATCCCAAGCTGTCGTGTTTCAGACTCATCAGTGTAACAGTGGTACAAAAAAATACAAAATGCAATCATTATTGTCCAAAGACGCAGTTTCACTCTGGATATTTGAGCCGTTTTACAAGTTTCTGTTTTTGCTTCTTCCATCATATAATTGTTGTTTACGTTGATGCCGCAGCCAAAGAAAATGCTGCTTCGTCTCGCTCGTCTATCCCTGGTTTTACAACATGGAACCCATAAAATATTCTAAGTCTGTGTATTTGAATGGGTTTCAAAAAAACACTTGTCGCTCAGCTTTGAGTTCTGCATTCTATGTGCTGGAAAAGTCATGCACAGAGGCCTGTTCATGCTTCATATACACATTCAGACGCACATGCAGGCACACGCATGAATGTACACGCATAGTGCAAGAATAAGTAAAATACAAACATGTACGCACCATGCCCCCGGGTCATCTGAGGCAGGTCTAAGCGAGGGTCTCAGGGTTATTGGAATGTCATTTCACTGTTTTTGAAGGGGGATCAGATATCCAGTTCATCCTGACCTCACTCCTCTCCTCTTCCCCTTGGGCACCGCAGCAAATGAGCAGGGTCGCCATGGTAGAGCGCGGCCCAAACAAATGGCTGACGTGCCGCGGGCAAACTGGTGGCGGAGACGACGCGATCTCTGCGGAACCAAAATCCAATAAACAGAACATCACACTGTGATTAGTTTTATGTCTGTCACCATGAAATAACGGCCAGGACATGGAAGATTTTGTCACACGCTGGAACATTGTCAGAAACATCGGGAGAGCTGTGTTGCTTCATTTGAGGGTTTTAGGGTGTGAGAAAGGGAGAGATGAGTTTGTGATAAATGGAGAGTCTCTCGCCTCGGTGTTGTGTGTGAAACAGTCTCAGTTTTTTAGCACCCTCGCATAGCACCTCCATTCACACATTGACCCCTTTTTCAAACCACTGCTGACAACCACAGAACCCTGTAATAGAGGGTGTCAGGAGCAATCTGGAGACACTGCTCCCTGGGAGGCCTCCCTCAGATACAAGTCCAATATGTCCCACTCAGGAAATGCACTGCTGTACACAGCCGGGAAGGAACTTGCTCTGTCTATTGTCCTTGTTCCAACATTCATTCTTATTCCCTTCGTTCTCTTTTGCATTCACTCTTTCAATCTTGTAATTTTCAAATATTTTTCAAATCTAAATCCTACCTTAACCTTTGTTCAGGAAAAGAGGTTTCAGTTTGATGTCACTGTCCCTGAGTAGATGAGGAGGGGGATGGGCAGGGGGGGGGGGTTGATGGATGTGCAGATAATTCAGGTTCATCAGGTTCAAAGCCTGGACAAATCCTAAGGTTCAATTACTGTTATCTACACATATTTCGACTATTTTTTCCACACTTCTTCAACTCATATTAAGCACACATTCAGTGTTTGAAATGGAATTTAAATCCATTAGATATACAGAGTTGTATGAGTGAAGACCAGGAAGTTTCAGTTGGGTTTTAGGGCTTTTTACAGCACCGCAACTGTGCTACTTACTGTGAAGAATGTTTACTCGTAAAAGCGGATTTGGGGCATTCATCAGTTTTAGTTCACCTGCCCTTCATTAGTTACTCATGTCCACTGTCTCTGATTCAAATTGTGGGATGATCTTTGAATCACATCTGGGAGCAATTTTGTCTGATATATACAGTACACCTTTCTTCAACTTGTAAAAATGAACCCCTTTGTTATTGAAAAATACCGTATTGTCATTCGAATTCACTGTGTCACAGAAACTCGTCAATTCTGAATAGTACATTTGAATCTTTTCAGTTAACTTTTCAGGGTCGGTTGACAATGAAAAGTCTTTTCAATCCAGTTCTACACGATGCTTTACTAAAATTATGACTGAAAGTTTATGTTTTTAAGGTTCTGATTTGATCAAGTTAAACATGGTGAATGGAATCCGTCACCATTACAACCAGCATCTACTCACTGATCACAATAACAGTCGTGCAAATGTAAACAGTAGGAATCACACAAAGGCCCAGAGTGGTGTACTGTAGATCAGTCTCCTCCGCAGCTCAGAGCTCCCCTGCACAGCACATATGGTACACGTACACACACTGTCTACGGTCTAGGAAACATTTCATTGTGGTAAATCGACCTATGGCCCACTAAGAGGATGATGGCAGGTATTAGCGAGGAGTAGAGTAATAACCTGGGTCGCCCAGGTCACTGGAACAACAGCACTCATAATGGAAAAAATGATATTTCATCGACGTGAATTAGGATGGACTTTGTATCATCCCAGCAGTCTCCGTGTGAGCGGGCCACACTCTCAATGCATTTGTGCACAGAAACAATGAAGACGGAGCCACAAGCAACACAACTCGATCCCGCTTTTTTCCGTTTATAATGATAGCAGCAGATCTTTGCTCCTACCATCCTTTCTCTCTCTGTCTCTCTAGATTTGTCTTGACCGAGACTGGCACCTGGACCGCAGGTGTGCAGGCCCTCCAGTTAAACTTCTCTTTCTCACGCTCTCTCATTTGAACTCAATTCAAGTCAATGAATATCTACGGTCATGACATTTAGAGCAAAAGAAAGAACATGTTGCACATAAAAACAGCGTACATGATATACTGTGTTCATGGTATTGTAGCTGACCCGAGGATGGACTCACTCCCTGTGTCTGCCTGTGGTTGACATCAGATCTCACCTCACCACATGTCTTACAGTTGACGTAAATCCCTTTGATCACCATTGCCAAACTTGAAAGATTCCCGCCTCTGACTACTTTATTGCCAAGATTCCTCCTCGTGCTTTTCCCTATACCTGGAGCATGTCCTCTGGCCAGAAACAAATGGATCGGCTTTTTTCCCCAGCAGGAGTGTTCAGGAACTGTAATAAAAGTCAAAGGCAGACTATTCTCTTTCTATAAAAACAGAACAAGGGAGCATGGAGGGCATTCCCAGGGCCACAGGGGCACTCAGTGGAGACCGAGTGTTAAATGATGCCTGTCCTGTGTCTGTCGTCTGTACAAGGTTTTAAGGGATTCCCATTGATTTCTGACCGGCGTCAAATAACCTGTGTCTGTCCGAGTATGTGTGCTGGAGTCAGGGTGAGGACATACCCAAAAAGTGAAGCTGAACTGGTGTAGTACTACATGTGACAAACATAATTTGTTCCTCCTTTCAGTTACTGTAGAACATTTAATTTAACTATGCTTGTCAATTGTTTCAACAAAAGTCTCACCTTTGAGCTCCAGCTGGCAGACACATTATTATATTCATGATGTGTTGCCATATCTTAGGTATCATTGCAGTTCACATAATCATTTGAACAAAACCAGACAAGTATAGTTAAGTTTAGTTGATGTTTATTGGTTCAGTTTTACATAAGTGAATCTTTCTTTCCTGGTACTCACCTTTCACCACCATGTGCTCCAGTAGCAAAAGGAGGAGGAGCTCAAACACTTCCTGTATCTATACCCTTGATGACATCAGTAGTGATGTCACTGGGGGAAACCATGTGTGAGGGGAGGCACAGTGGCTTTGGTGAGTGTTCTTTGCTATCTTTTGTGGATAGTGTGGTAAGCAAAGCTGTTAACTGTATGCTTGGTGACGAGTAGTATCACACATCATTCTGAATTCAGTGAAGACAGGTAACTTCCACTTGCCTGATTCCAGAAGAGGCGTGGTTATCAGGGGTGGTACAGTCTGGGTTGGCTCCTGCTGATAGAAGGGACTATTTAAGTAGTTGCTGTTTAGCTTTTAGGAAAAAAGTACATGAGTTGCTTTGAGTTGCTTTGAGTTGCTTTGAGTTGCTTTGAGTTGCTTTGAGTTGCTTTGAGTTGCTTTGAGTTGATTTGCTTTATTGTGAATTCAATTTTGGAACGTATGACCTGTGTAAATAAAGGTTAATTAACCCTCCTGTTGTTTCTTTTATGTTAATTCATTTTGTGCAAAAATGATTGCCCCATTAAAGCTGATTATCATACAATAATGATACATATTATCACCTAATATTGTGTTAGATTGTTTAACCCACTCAGTTTTTCTTGTGAATATAAAGCCTTTAGGCCTCACTATTCTTAGCTCATAACTTGTTTTTGAGTTTAAAAAGGAGCTACTCAGACAAAACATGTTGCCCTGTTTATCACAGACAACCTTGTGTTGAGGTTGAACAAAAACATTTAATTTGAAACCATTTCATAGTTTTAAATAAGACCTGTTCTAGCAGAAGTCTTTATAAAATGCTGTAGATGATTATGTCCAGTGCTGGTAAGATATTAAATCAAATTTCCCAAAAGAAAACTACATAACTTGGACACAATGGACGTTAGCCTAGTCCTAATTTCCCACTCACTTAACCGCAGCAATACTACTCACTCTGAAACATGTGTATTTTCATATAGAAAGAAATCAGTCGTGCATACGATAAGTTTAATGTATTGTTTACAAAAAATGATTTCTATGGGTTATGCTAAAGCGTGTGATGAAAAATTGTCGGCGCTGAATGTTTTGATCCTAAAGTAAAGTATGGTGCAACCAAATTTAGAAAATCACTAGTTTATAATTAGATCTAAAAGGCAATATGTGCATACACACATATTGGCCGAGATACACACCCATGCTCTTTGCAAAAACTGAAATAAAAATGTGGAAAAACCACGGCAAAATAAATGCTCCCACATTTTCCACAGTCCACATCTCAGCGTTGTGTGGCACGGTGATGAATTAAAGACGGGAGCAGTGGGTCCGTTTCCCCCTTTCATTAATAACTGCCTCTGTTATTATCAAAGCCACACTCATCTTTAGCAGGGAGGAGAGAGCGGAAGTCCTCCCTCGCTACCTCATAAAAAAACAGAGATGGTGGCGAAAGAGAAGTTTGACGGCCGCATCAGAAGAGTAAAATACAGGACGTATGAACTGTAATAGCAGTCAGCCAACAACTTTTGCTACACATGTCACTTTTTCCGACGCTAATACATATGATGAGGGGGGACATGCATCTGTTTGCACTTCCTTTATGGCAAAAGTTGCACAGTATAGACACCTTTTTAACTATATGTCACATATTTCTAGCATGTTTCCACGTGTTGCCTTGGTCCACGTATACACTTGGACTGCACTTTGTGTGTATGTGTGCGTGCTGTGGGGGTAATCGGAACTCGGGGCTAATAACAACCTTGATACTGTTCTCACAGAGGCTTCTGAAGTTGCCTCCACTTCATCAAGTCAGTGTGTGGTTGCCCAGCAACCGAGGGTCTGGTGTTCCCGAGCGGCGCTGTTTGTTCCCTTCCAATGATCCGCCAGAGAGAGGAAGAGATGGGCGGAGGTGAGGATGAGAGAAGGAAAGACACAAATTGGTAAATGGAAGACTTAGCCTCGAGGGGCCCTGAATCAATGCCTGAGCAAACAAGCTCTGTCTGTCTCTCCCAGCCGCCATGCTTCTCTCTGCTGGATAGGTCTTCTGCTTCACTGTCTCGCCTCGCTCTCGCTGACCCCTCTCTATGTCAAATGGTCTCGTTTCATTTTCTTACTATTCCACGACTCCGTCAACTAATAAACTCCATTTTTTACTGAAAACTGTCTTTCTTAACACCCTCCTAATTATGTCTGCTTTCTGTTACCCCCCACAGGATATTGCTTTTTTCATCCCCTCTTCCATTCCCACTTTCCTGACCCTGTACCATTAATAAAGATTGTGTATCTCCTTCGTAATCGACTGATGAAAACAGGCAATAACTTTGTATCTTGATTTGAAGTAAGGCAGATGGCTAGTAATTACTATTCTCCTTAAGGAACCGTCTTTTCATTAGCTGCCGTTTGTCATGACTTGGACCCAACTAATTTATCATGGCAATAAATTATCCTGCCTAATTTATACATACAATTTGATGTCATCTGTTTGTGACAAGTTTTCTTCTGCCAGAAATATAATATCAATGGTATTGGTGGCTTTTGTGTCAGTTTTCTGAAAATGAACTGCACTAAAGAAGGAGGTGACAGTTAAATGATGGCGCTTTATTCTGTAGTTTCAGGCATCAGTTCAGATCCCAGAAAGAAGTAACGGGGGAATGGCAGAATGAACAGAACTGGGAGATGAGGAGAAGGCCCACAGAGGAGGACGCATCCGGGTGGTGGAGGAGCTGAGAAGAATGGGGCTTGGAAAGACGATAGAAGTTAAAGAACTCAGAAGCCAGTGACAGTCGATGGTCATGTGAGCAAAGTGGCACGAGCAACCCAAACAGAACTGGAGTCGTCCTGCCTGAGGTGGCAAGCGTCGGTATTAGTACTTGTGGGTCAGTAAGCTGAGCAGGAAGAGCATGAGTCTGAATTTGCGAGTGACTATGTGGAAAAGGGTGCTCACACGCAAGTTTACTCACTTCATTTTGAGCAGTGACTTTGAGTCTGGGTGTTTTACTGGCTTGTGGGGACGTTTGAGCTCATCAACCTTCTGGTGTCAGAGCAAGTGAGCGGGCCAGCAACATGGTGAAAACTAAATCTACTCGCAGTGTTCATGAACGCTGCAAAATCTTTGTTGAATGTGATGCACAGTTAATGTCAATTCCAGCATTTTCAGCACAAACAATCTGATGGATCCACTTTAGGACCTGGCCAGTACAAGAGTGATATTGAAAGCTTTTTATCTTGTTGTGGAATTTATCATACTGCTCCTGTTGCCAAGAAAAGAGTAAAAACATCTTTAACAGATTGTGTTTGGGGTGTTTTTGTGCTACTTGACACCTACCTGCAGTGGCTTTATTTTTTTTCCAAGGTGTTTATACAGTGTTTTTGGCAGTCCAGGATTGCATGTATAATACTGCTACACAGAGGACATTTAGCCTCCGCTCTGTATACTGTAGAACCATCTTACATCTCCCTGAGCTGCTCTTCAGATCACGATAAAAAACAGAACATGCAATGAAATGACTTTATATGAGCAATATCTCTCATAACATGTGCAATGTGAGATGTAAAGTGAGGCTCTGTTGACTTTCACAAGCCGAACCGAAATAACTCTGGCTTGACCAAGTCATTACAAAGGCCAGACTATGACCGCAAACATCCAAACAGATTCTTATATGGAAAATGTGCGAATTTAGTCTTTGCGCTCATTTCCCAGGTCTGCGGAAGCTGCATGATATCAGCGCATGTCTCCACGACTTTGTGACACACTGGATTCGCAAGCTGTCATTTGGTGTAAATGTTATGAAAGTATCTTATCAAACCAAGAACTCAGTAACTCACAGTAAGTTAATGGATCCTGACAGATTTTGTTACGTAAAGGCTCAAACAAAATCAATTTGTTAAAGTTGTTCCCTGTAGAGTCAGGTTCAAAGCAAACACTGAATGCACACTGAAGCATGAGAGTGTACCTGGCCTTTCTGCCAAGTTCGGCTTACATCAGTGGTGAGACCTAACCAGCTAGGGGCCAGAATACACATGAATGTACTGAGCTCCATAAAGGACACAATGTACCCAGCACCGTCGCTTGTTCTTTTTCTCCTTTCCGTCCTTTCCCCATTCCTTAACCTAATTATATCTGTCCTTATCCTTCCTTCTCCTCCCTCGCACTGCAGCACTGGCGTTCTCACCACCACTAATGACACGGTGTGATCTCCACAGAGTCCCCAGCCAGCGAGCTGGGGTCACATATGTTATATATCATCTTCTGAACACTTCCATATGGAAGCATGCCACCCATGCCAAGACCTGACACAAACACGGTGCCTCGGCGGGGACAGGGAGAGAGAAACAAAGACGGACAGGCCGACAGAAATTGGTTAAGAGTATGACAGAAGAATAAATCATAAGAAAAGAGAAACATAAGAGAGAGAGAGAGAGAGAGAGAGAGAGAGAGGGAGAGAGAGAGAGAGAGAGAGAGAGAGGAACAGCTTATTAAAACCAAAACAGGCAGCGCGTGAGTATGCTGGAAAAAGAATGCATACCAGGTCGACTTTTTCCCTGTCTGGCTGTTGACTTAGGCAGACAGAAGCAGTCATAAACAGGAAAGCACCAAATGATGAAGCACCACGCGGCTGCTGGATGTCGCTGTCTCTCCTCCCTTCTTTGAGGAATCTTTTTTGTTGTTGTTGTTTTTCACCCCCCCCCCCAATCCAGGCCTCAACGAAATACGATATCAAGTAATTGTCCAACCCTCATAGCATGAAACGATTGCTCTGTTCCATCATCTTGTTGAGCCTAAATGATGCTTAATAACAATAGTGGATTTGTCACTATAATTAAACTGTATAAAAGTGCATAGATTTTTAATTTGTTGAATCAGCTGAAGCATGTTGATAAGTTTCTTAAAATTAGAGCTATCAATCAAGTTGTGCTATTACTCCTCATGAACGACCATAGACTGTTTATAAAAATGGACGTGGTCACCAGGTCCGGGAATATGAAACTATTGTGGAAGTGCCTGAAGTCTGTATTCTCTCGAATGGTTGCAAATGCAGTCTTCTTCAATACAGCATTATGTTCATTTTGTAAATTGTGGTCTACTTTAGAGTAAAATAGATGATAAGGCCGCGTGGATACTGCGTGATTGACAGCTGGGCCGTCCAATGCATGGATGCAGGTGGGCGCACAGCGAACGAGCGCTCATTCAAACCCACCCCCTGCCCCTACGCCTGGTTGCAAAAAAAAAAACATGGTGTTGGTTAAAATGCGAAACTCCAGCTTTCAAAATGGCGGTTCACAAACCAACAGGTGACGTCACAGTGGCTTATTGCCACTTGAGAATGACTAAAAACAAAATATTCATACTATTTCAGTTTTGTTGTTTTAATGTTAATGGGACAAGTGAAGACAGTCTCCCTCTAACAGAGCCTTACAGTTATCATTTGCTATATCCCCGATTTGGAGACAGACGAGACAGACAGAAGGAGACAAACAAATGGGTTGCCATGCAGATGATTTAGGGGGTTGTGAGAACGCCGCTCCGCCGCTAATCAGCCCATCACCCAGTCAGACTCACACCAGTGACGGAGGGGCAATGAGACCTCTTGCTGGGAGAGAGCCAAGCAAGGAAAGAAAGTGAGATGCATGCCGCACTGTAACACAAATATATTAGCAAACTTCACAAGTCGTGTTTGTGTGTGTGTGTGTGGTTACAGAATTAGTAATGTACACCTATGTGTAAAACGTGCAAACACGTGAGCAGATGCAAAAAAAAAAATGATGTTCAGAGCATGATGCGGAGCATACACACTTTATATAGCAACAGCCTGAGTTAGCTTCTCCTCCAGGGGTGACATATGGTGTGGAGTGCTATAGGGGGCATAACAGCCTGTTCATATGTGTGTGTGTGTGTGTGTGTGTGTGTGTGTGCGTGTACAGAAGGATTATCCTTTAGTACAGCCTGTTTAATACAGGACATACATTATAGATACACATGCACAGTATAAACTCATGAAAATAAAAAAAGTTTAAGCAGCAAAATAAAGGCATATACTGATTTGTTTCTTGAAATAACAATTCATACCTACACTTTTTAATAGAATTTGTATGCATTAAAAAGCATGTTTATAATGAGTATTTTAAAGCTGTAATAATGATGTGCAGGCAATCCACATGGTGGCTTTGAGGAAACTCGAGAGACAATTTTGAAGACGCCAAAGATATGTAACACATTCATTGCCAGTGCTACACCCCAAATACGCTGATTTCTGTTTTAATGCAGTAGCTAACAACCTGTAATGGGATTTCAGAAGTAACCTAACAAAGTCTGACACCCACACGTTGGTGACGGTCGGTCGATGAGTGATCACAGAGCGATGTGATCCTCCCTGCGCTCTGCGAGATGAAAACATTTACCCGCTAATAAAGTGACGGAGACATACCGTGTGAAAAATTGAAAATATAGAAACTGTGTCCTTCCTATGCCCTTTTCAATTATTTTGCCGTTGATGTGAGATTTTTTCCACCAAACATCATGTGTTGAAAACACTGTTCACATCACGCGTGTTGTTTGGAGACGGTTGTTCACGCTTTGTGGTGAGAGTGAAGTCAGGACAGGCTGCTCTCCTCATCAGGGACCATATTGGAGTACGTCTGTGTTTGTTTCTGTTCTTGTATGTGAGCCACGAATTCAAACACACACACACACACACATACACACACACACACACACACACACACACACACACACACACACAACAAATGTGTCCTGCAGATGTACCAAACTCGCAGCAGGCAAACACACAAATAGCACCATGTGTCTTGTTTAGTCTGATAGACTTCAAATGTCTCCTTAATGAAATACAAGCGCTTACGTGGCAGCGCCCTGTCAGTGTCCGATAACAAGATTGTGTGCTGGAGGAGGACATGGGCTGATAATGATGCGTCTTAGTGGACAGATGATCTCTCATTTGCAAACATACCTGTCCTTGAATTCTCTGTTCCCTTCACCACAGGTTTCCATAGAAACCGGGGAAAGCAGGGAGGTTCTGAGTGTGTGTGTGTGTTTGTGTGTGTGTGTGTGTGTGTGTGTGTGTGAGGATGGGAGAGTTTGCAGTCAAGAAAGTGCTTGCACCTCACGGATCTCACTTCAGTTTTAACACCTGGTTGTTCCCGTTAGAAATTTGAGCGCAGAGTGATTTTCTACGATAATAAAGGACATTTGAGATGAACGGCTGGAACTATGATGATGTGAAATTCTCGTTACGATGCATTTGGAGACTGTTCAGCGGTGTTTGGAAAAGTTGCTGTTTGGAGAGGAGCTGGCGTGGACCAACTCTCCGACTTTGCCCTTGACACCAAAGTCAAAGATCAAGCACATAAGCACTGGGCTCATTCCGAGGCGGCCCTCATCAGCCACAGCAATACCAATGATGTATTTACAAGCGACAGACAGAGAGGTCCCAGTGAATTTTTAATGAAAGCTCTGTTTGAAATTTCGAACAAGCTTAAATTGATTCATGATTTTTTAATGTGGCATGTGGAAGCTTCCAGAATTGCTGATTGTTTCTCTCCCGATGAGCAAACATCCACAGCAGGGGGGAGGGTACAGAAAAAGGAGGGCAAGGACTCAGACAAATTTCTTCCACTTTCTCCCCCACACATTTTGAGAAGCCACATTCCTGGCTCATCAGTCTTGATGTTGTGACGTGTAAATTGATGACACTGAGAGTCGACCACTTTGTAGAAGGCTCATTCTGGAGAGCTCGGCTTAACACAAACGTGCCTGAACTTGACTCTGGCCCTGGAGGGCTGTGGGAAAAGACTCCAGGGGGAGATTTTTGGAGATCAAACAAATATTTGATCTCCAGAAATGTGAACATTATATTATAAACTCCAAACTAATAAAACAGAGGTTCAAATGCTGCTGGGGATCTCTTGCCTCCAGCACAGGGATAGGAATAGGTGTGAGCTCACACTGAGAGGGATAGATCAACATTTTGGGAAATATGATTATCCTCTTAGAAATATTGTGCTGGAGCCATGAAGCAAATAGCCTCGCTTTGCATAAAAACAAGTAACTGACTCTTATGGGGCACCAATTGTAAAGCGCTATGCACTGAAAATAACAGTAACATCTAGATTTTGATTTAACATTTAGGTGACAATCTAATATTTAGATTTAACAGTGACATTATCTTTTATAAACCTATTATATCTGGTTTAAAAACGTTTTGGAAAAAAATTTTGGGAAAAATTTTTTTTAAAACATATTTGCCAAACATCTTTAGTGTGCATCACTTTACAATCAGTGCCCAATAGTATCCTTTAATTACTTTAATGACTTTTAAATTGTTTAATCCCTACATTATCAGAAACGAAGAATGACAAATTTGTGTAACAATGTCTTGGCAAACAACAGCCAGGCACAGTGACCTCCTCGAGTGTTGTCAGGTTTGGTACCATGATGTCTGTAAAGACACCCCCACTAAAACCTTTGAGCTTATATGACAACCTGTTTTTTAGTTTGAGACACTGTCACGTTTATGATTGTGTACCTTTTCAAAGAAATGGGGTACAGCATGTTATTTGTGGCGCTATAGAGTATTTCTCAACTTCGCGGAGAGCCAGGATGGCTGCTTCACTGTTTCTCTGCTTCAATCTGTAAGGATCTGTTTGAATTAAAAAAATCTCCATATATGATCACCACTTCTTAAACTTCTTGGCCACACAAAATCCCCCAAAAAACGAGTGAGCCGTGGGGAACAGATGACACCAACGATGTATGAAGTTAAATCTGGAATTCGACACCATAGAAAGAAGAATCATGACTAAAGGTGAAGCTGTTTGGTGACTTAGTAAAATGCAACATTTATAACTTGAGCCTGTCACCACAGATGAAGGGAGCCACGCTAATTCCACAGCATATTCTGCAAACTGCATTGTATTTAGATTTATCAAAACTAAATATGATTGATATTCATTTGAAATAGATTTTCTTTTCAAATTGACAGCCACGGCCTACTTCAGAGAGATCCAGGTGAGTGGTATCACGTGAAGCTAAATGCCTTCTGGCCCTGCAGAACATGAGATCGGTGTGCTTCAGATTTTGAATATTACTGACACTGTTGAAACATGTTACTGCGACAGATGTCTGCATGTTCTTTATGCGTGTGTGTCTTGAAGCAGGGAGGGTGAACTTCTTGCCAGTGCGACAGTCTGCGTGTCCACGACGAACTTGCCTGTGAGCAGAAGGAAACTTTCACAACAAGCCCTTCTGGTTCGTGTCCCATAATAGAGAATTCCTGCTGTTCTCCCAAGTGCTCCGCTTATGTTGTTGAAAGATTCAGATTAAATCGATCTGGAAAGAAAAACAACGACAGCTAAGCATCAGAAGGACACAATTATCATCTCCAGCAAAACTTTGCGCCCACTCTCAGTTTCTGTCAACACGGGATGATAGAGACGTCTTTCGGTAGAAATTAAAATTTAAATATAATCTATAAAGGCATATCTTCCGGTAACCTCATCACCTTATTCAAATATTTGAGCTTCTCTGTAAATATTCCATCTCAAACAGTGATGTAAGATTATCTGCAGGCAAAATGAAGTTTGGATCCGCAGCAGCGGCAGAATTTTATGATCCTACTTTGCCTTGTAAACTGAAGCTTTGCTTGTTTGAAAATTGTCCGTAAGGTCACCAGAGGAGGACTTTAGGATTCAAAACTTAGCCTTGCTCCATCCAGCGGTAATAAATCATGAGCAAGGAACATCAGGCCGCAGCTATTGCTTTGTGGACGAGGTTCAGGTGTCCATCCCTTCCCTTCCCCTCCCCTGCCTGCACTTAATTTATATTACAGGTGTAAAGCAATCTCTGCTCAGCTAAAGGTCTCCTCGAAAACCCTCAGGGCCACGGCTCGCCCCGGCATGCAATAATTTATGAACAAAGTTGCCAGGCTTTTACGAGACAGGAGTGCCAAGTTTGTGATGCCTTTATCTATTCTGGACACGGTCGCTGACTGTCTAAAATATAGATCAAAGATTGTGGCCTGCGTATAGATTAAGACAATATAGCGTGGAAAATATGGAGTCAATTAGAGAAACCATTCTTCAGACTGTATTTCAACAAGAGTTCGAGCAGGTAGCAAACCTTTGCGCACTTATTTTTGTGCTCAAAACATATTTTAGTGACAGAACAGTGGTGTCATGATAATGTGTCATTCAGTAAAGAAGTCATCGACCTGTGGGGTTGATCACTAGACAAAGGAAAGAGCCATGGACCATCGCTCTACACTGTGTGAAGACGAGCAGCCTGACAGAGCTGAGATCTCTCTTCTCTACCTCTCAATGTCACTCTAACCCTCCTCCATCCCTGGTGCATTTCTTTTTCGCTTTTTGTCTCATCTCATTCTCCCGCTCCTCATACCTCTCCGTCATGCTCTCTATCTCTGTCTCTACAGTGTAACCGGAGGAAAGCCACATGAGAGAACCCGGCACACCGTGTGATGGGAGCAGAGGCCACACGCATCATTCAGCCCTGGCAGATATTTGTTCTCTTTCTGTAGAGGAGGGCAGCACTCTCAGACTGCTTGGAGCCATCCATCATCCTCCGCTCTGTCTCCGCACGCGGCAGCATCTCTCTTTCAACTTTTTGGAGGTCAAAGGAACAGAGTGAGCCATCTCAGCGCTGCCTGGCATTTCTGCCTCGCGCCGGTGGCGAGGTGCCGCGGGTCCGAGCGACGGCAGAAAGGAGGAGGCTGCCATTTCTGCGAGAACAGGCATGGGGTCAAACTAATAGACTGGTTTCTGACAACAAACGCTCAGGTGTCACCGGCTACGAGGTTAAAGAGATGGCGGGGCGGCGAGTATAGGTGCCCCCACCGGTTGTGCAACAGGAGGAGGTAGTTCAAAGGCTCCTTACACAACAGACATTTACCACCTCGCCGCTGCCTGTCACTGTGCAGCATCGGGAAGAAATGTGAATTTTCTTCTTGCTGGGCTGCTTTGCATGTGTGCTTTCTATACCATCTGTAATGGTTAAAAAACATTCCCCCGGGAGGAATGTTTGAGCTGTATTCAAAAGAGAGAAAAACACCTGCACTCCAAGTCGCTCTTTACCGGCTGAGGCGACATCTGACACGAGGTATTGCGGTGGCACAAGTTAATACAGCCATAAAGTGTCCATCTGTGAGTCTGCTGGGTTTCAAAAAAATTCCAAACATGTGAACGCACACGCACAGATGCTCACACACACACACACACAGCTGCGTATCACTTCCCATGAGTACCGTCAGCACGTGAAAGACAAACAGGTTGATGGATGGGCTGCAAGCTGATTCAAGACAATGTGGGATAATAAACAAAGGAGGGTGAAGTCAGAATCGCTCATCAATACAAGCACGTTTCCGCAGCTCAAGCCCTCTACCTGACTCTATGACAACAGAGCCGTCGTGTGAGCTCTGCCACAGGACACAAAGGCTCACATGCCGGCTGCATCATTATCTGCTCTCGCCTCAGCTCTTCCACTCCTTACGTCTCGAACAATAGTCCCCTCGCTCGGAAGATTCCCTGACAATCCCTTCTTTATAGAGTTGGTTGAACGCAGTGATAATGCCCTGTTTCTTCACCCTACGTGATGAAGAATACTAACCAACAACAAGTGGAGGGAGGCCAAACACCGCCCCTTTGACTGCACGACTCAAGCCACGACTGTATCTAGTGTATCAATCCCTTTGAGGCTGGACAATGACTCTGACTCTGTCATTTGTGAACTTTGAAAAAGCATGATGGGCAGCTGATTAAAGCAAATAGTTAAATAGTGGTCCCGTTTGTCTGTTTTTGAACAGAGGGCAGGTTTAAACTGCTTGTTGCAGGCTGCGTGACAACATGGGGAATACAAAAAATAAAACAAGCTTTTATCATACACACTCAGGAAAGCAGACGTGCACTCATTCACACACTTGTCTTGAGAACTGCGGAGGGACAGAATGAGCCAAGTGAGATAAGAAGTAGTATGTGATAAAGCCACACAGACTGCATAATAAAATGAAGACATGAAAGCAGTGGCCGGCCTCAGAGGCAGCTGTGGGCTCCTGTGCTCAGATGTTGCTCTGGTCAAAAGTGATCGATTTTTAGAGACAAATGTCTTACACACACACATGCACGCACGCACAGAATGCCAGCAGGAAACATTATTACATTCTAAAAGTTAGTATTGCCTGATTGGAGAATACGCAACGTGCGTGTGGTATGCATCGCTCCTCCAATGCTTTTCATTTTGAGCGTTTACACAACAGCGTTTGTATAACTAATAGTTGGGGCATCACAGAAATTACGACGTTCGCTTTTCTTGACAGTCGCCGTGATGTTTGTAAGTGATGATATGTGGCATCTGTCTCCTTCACCCTGACCGTGACCTGACCATAGACTATATATAAAATGGTATATAGACGGAAGGGACCACATGCCTGTCAGGTCACACCATATAGATTGTATATAAAAAGGGTCACCCTGATGGACATGTTAGTCTACTGTTTAACGTTTAAATATTTTGCTGGGTTGCTCTTGAATCATCTTCCCCGGTCTAAACCAAACAGAATCAGTCCATCTGTACCATCTCTCTCTCTCTCTCTCTCACTCACTCACTCACTCACTCACTCACTCACACACACACACACACACACACACACACACACACACACACACACACACACACACACACACACACACACACACACACACACACACACACACACACACACACACACACACACACACACACACACACACACACACACACGTTGAGTTTTACATTATTTCGGACAGACCACACAGTTATTTAGCTAAAACCTGTCAGAGCTAAAATGGGGTTATTACTTATCTACAGTGGCAACTTATTTCCGTTTTTTTTTCTGCAGTCCCTCCTGTTTGAAACCCAAGTGTTCTTGTATAAACATGACACGTCTTGAGGTTGCGCGTTTGTGGACAACAAGACCAGATGAGATGTGTGTCTTCGGCTCCCACAAGACCTGTCAAACCTCGCTGACCGATCCGGCACACTTTCAGCCCAGCATGCAGTGTTTTGAAAATGTGTCAGCCGTACTTCTAAACTATGCCGATAACATCCGCACTCCACATGTGTTTTTGACTGGATCTGGGCTGAATTATCTTTCAGCTTTCACTGAATGATCTCTCCAGATTCCTCTGTGTGGGACTGGATCAGAGCTCTTTGCTGTTTACATGCAAGCGTGAGGCCGACAGGTGCACAGCCCCGACAGCAGTCTCTCTTAGAGATGTAAATTCAGCACACCTACCTGTCACTGTCTGCATTTCTCCTGATGCAGCCGTCAACAAGGTACACTACAAAACCATTAAAACTAAATACCGCAAGTACTGAGAATGTTATTTTTCTTGAATTGTAACACTCAGACAAACAAAAACAGAGAGAGGGCACTTTACATTTCAGCATTGTCGGTCATTAACATCAGACTGTGCAACGTCGAGACGTGGGAGTGCAGACGGGGACGTTGTGATGAGTATAGGTTGCATCAGTGTTTAAGTTGGTTAGTATTTAGTAGGTGGTGTTAAGGGGGGCCCACTCTGTCTGAACAAACGACATTCTGAACTTTTGAACCAGGAGCCTGGATTAACAACTGACCTGGGAGCAGCACAGTCTGGGAAACTATAATTAAGGTTGATTAAAGAACATTCCTGGGGTCTGTTTCTGCATGTTAAGTGAGCTGCGGAGGTTGTGCGGGACCTGGGCCCCATCCAATGAGCAATTTCATAGCTGAGAAATGAATCAACGTGCCTTCCTCATGAATAATGCCACAATGCACGACCCCTTATGTGGTCACAAGCATGCATATTTGTGGGTATTTAGGTAAAAAAAAAAAAATACGCGTGCAGGCAAACGGGCATAACCTCAAACAAGAATTCTCTGATTGTGTATCATAGCGAAATGAACACGGTGGAAAACAGCCATGAATGCTTAGGTAGGCCAACCAGTCATTACTGCAAGGATTCCTATGGCGTCAGTATAATTAGCTGAAATGGGGAGGTTGTACCTATAAATAGCAGAGACTAAACAACAGTAAACAAAGGGATGACCACAGCCAGCAACCTCTCACATTAGACTCCAGATCCTCCCCACGAGCCCTGACAGCAGCAGCATCAAAACAACTGTAGCAGCATAACTCAGGGATCAGACGCTCCCAATTACTCCACCCTCAAGTTATTTATTACAAAAGCAGCTACAGACAAACGGTCACTCTTGAGGTCATCGTTCTTCTGCTTTCGTCACTTTTATGACTTGGACTCATGCGTACACGCATGCAACGCATGTGATCCAGTTATCGCCGCCCATAACCATCAGAAAGAATGAAATAGAACGGATCATTATCGCCCTGCAATCCGATGCGTCATAAGCCAAGAGAAATGTACAAAGCGGCAGAATTCAATGGGATGTAAACCAACCATGCCTCCAGAGTTCAAGGTACTCTTTTAATTGTGAAACAGTCATTATAGTTGGCTCTTGCCAACGGCTGAAGGAACAACAAGTTCCTGTACAGACTTCAGGAAAGAAAGTGATGTCACTAAACCAGATTCCTTTCCTCTTACTCGTGTAGAGGACTACATAAAGGGTTGGAGCTGCTCGTCTTGTCACAAAGTTAGACTTGCTCAAGGGCTACTGGCAAGTGCCCTTGACAGCCCATGCTTCCCAGAGCTCTGCATTTGCTACCCCAAACAACTTCCCCCAGTCCACAGTCATGGCATTTGGTATGTGAAATGTCCTTGTGCCATGTTTCAATGCCGAATGCAGAGAGGGTTTGTACACAGTGGCGAACTGTGAAGCATAACTCGATGATGTGGTAGTCTAGCTTGCTGATTGGCCATCTCGTGTGGAAACCCTGTCCACTGTATTAACAGGCTTCTCTCACCTTGAAGCTTCAACAAAATGTATGTTTGCTAAGGCTACCTCCACCTATCTTAGCAGACAGGTCTGTCAGGGCCAATGGCATCTAGTAGATGCGAAGGTTACTGCTATTGCTAACTTCCTTTGGGGGTTTCGCCATAACTTTGCTTCCATTGTGCGCCCTTTGATAGGCCTCTTTAGTCCCAATTACAGTTTTGTTTGGGATGGAAAGTGCGACCAAGCCCTTCAGATGTGCAGTAACATTCAAGTCTGTAACGGTGGTGCAAGATGGGGAGCTAAATGAAGAGTGCAATTTAAATAATTTTAATAAACTGAAAAGAAAACAAACTTACGGAGTCTCAGAGTAAAACAAAAATCAAAATTCAACAAAAGGTGTCCACGGGTATAGGAACGGAAACAGGTAATTTCTGACAGAACAGGTAGCAAACACAGGAACAAACAGGAATCCAGGTCAGGGCAAAAAAATCGCTGGAACAGACTGGGGGGGAAATCACAGACGGACTGACAAAGACAAAGGGAAGCACAGAGACTAAATAGACACAAGGTGGGCGGGGCTAACTGAACACAGGTGAGACACTTTAGGAACAGATGCAGACAATCACAGGGCAGGAGACAAGAGAAAGTAAAGACACCAGAAACAAGGCACAGGAAAAGGAAGTGAAGCAACACAAGGAAAGGGACTTCAGAGTAAAACAGGAAACCCCCCAAAAAAACACAAACACGGGGGATAACAAAGGTATCTTAACTAAGCCCAAGGCACAATATGAACACTACAGAATATAATCAAAAAACATTAAGTCACAAAATAGTCCATAACCAAAATACTCATAAAAGTTCATGATCCTCCAGGATCATGACAAAGTTAGAGGTTGATGCGAGTGGCACTGGAGCTGGTGCTGTATTGCTACAGGAAGATTCCTATGGCATTGATCACCAAGTCTGTGGCTGCTCTAAGAAGTTCTCTGCAGCCCAACGTAAGCAGAGCAAAAAAGAAGCCCTAGCACCGCTCTGGGCCCTCCAGCATTTTGAGGTTTGTGTTGACTTATGTTGAGTCTCATTCAGTTTGGTTTGGCGTCTCATCCCTATACTTCCGAGACCTCCGGTATGACGACTGGAAAATCAGGCCCAGAGGACAAACTGGGTCAGAGGAAGCTCGGGCTTCGTGTCATGAAGCATATAGGATGAAGATTAAAATAAAACAAGATATAATGTGTTAATAAGGGAACTTTAGAGCTTCTGGTAGGTGGATTTTGCTTCCTTTCTGTAATTGCAAATTACATTAAAGGAAAACTCAAAATGTATAACACACACACACACACACATGTAATTGTGTAGTTGGAAAAATTGTATTTTGATGCAAGCAACGTTGTTTTTAGAAAAAGGAATGAGAGAGGGAGAAGCTCACAGGAGAGGGACGAGTGGTTGGGACCCCATACTACGTGTTCTGTGTTCAGTCACCATAATGCTCCACGCTATGAGTGTTATTGACAAAGACTGAGACACACAGACAGAAACAGAGTCCAAATCACACTTATAATTTTCTAAACAGCACTCGCTGTGGATCATTAGAGCCACTTTGAGCCCTAACCCATGAATAATTGCAACGTTATCACAATACACAAAGCTTCAAAGCACTGACAAGCAAGCAGATTGTTTGACCTCTCACACCTTGATCACAAATAAACTGAGGAAACACGGCACATTGAACTGTTTTGAGAAAAAACCAGGCCATGTATAACGTTATGGGGGGTTTTTGCAAAATATGTGCTGTGAATTCCTGGCATGACTTCACGTGCACACCACCCTGTTTTCCTGTGCCCTTTGTGGATAACACCAGTTGTGGTGGTGGGGGTGCTGGCTGCTGGTGAAGGGATTGTTCATGTGTGTTTGCAAGCAGCTGTGTTCGTAGGCTGCTGCTTCCTCCATCTTAATTAGGTCTGTCTGGCTGTTCCACTTCTTGTCCCTTAGCATGTTCAATGCTCATCTTTTTTCTTTCTTTTTTTCCATTCATCATTTCTGCCAGAAATCCTCATTCATTTTAATGTCGTCATATCATTTAAGGTGAGTAGTTTTTTTGTTTTTTTGTTTTGCATAAAGGAATAAGTTCAAATCAGGTGGAGCCACAACAGCGCTTGAATTAGAGCATTCGGCAGAGCCGTATCATGTTGTTGAGCTGACTGCTAAAAACATTGATTTCACAAATACTGTGCAAGTCTGCAGGGAACATGCTTAGGTTTAGAGTCTGTCTGGCTTGCGCAGACATTTTATGATCTTCTTTTATGACCGATGACATAAACAGCACATGACATCTTAAAATATGTTGGAAGTGTTTGCCCAAAGTGAGCGATGGGAAACAGCCGTTGGAAGACTCAAAATAAAGGAAAATCGGCGCAGGGAAAGAGAACAGAAAAAGGTTTCATATGAAAGCTTGTGCACATATAAACTTAGCAAGAGATTACAACTGCTACTGTATAGAACTGTTAAACAAGGGGGCAGTGGGTAGAAAACAGCTCAAGCTACATTTGGTGGTTTCGCTTCTCTGGTTTGGTGTGTTACCTGACCGGACCCTTGCAACAGGTGACTCTAGTTAATATACTTCACATCTGGTCAGGATGCAACCTGACCACCCACACACACACACACACACACACACACACACACACACACACACACACTGTAAAACACAAGACAGGAATTTTAGCTAAATGAAATTAGGGGAATCAACTAATTAACTTGTTAACTTAAATGAATTAAAGAAGTAAATATATATTTTTTTATTAATTTCTAGTTAACTTAATATGTACAACCTCTTTATTAAATAGACTAAGTTCTGTTTTGTCACATTTCAGTTACATTAAGTCATGGTTGCTTCCTCTGACAATGATCAAAATAATGCTAACAATGCTGCCAAAAGTGAAGCCAAAACATCTTGATCGCCCCCTGGTGGCTGACTGCAGTATAGTTCATAAACCCTGCCCCCTCCATGTTAGCAGATGGGACTTGGACCAAATTAAAAAGTTAGAGTACATGCCAAATGTCATTTCAGCTAGTTTTAATTACACAGATGTGTCCAATTGTCCCTGTTTAATGTTCTCAGTGATTTGATGCTATAAAAACAAGGTGAAATGCCATGATTGACAGCTGACACTCGTGTGGTGATTGGTCAAGCATGTGTGTGGACGGGTCCCTGATACTGCTGCTCCACTCCACTAACGCTACTACGCAGACGCTGGCTCCAAATGATGTCATCAGCACAAGATGGCAGCTGTTATCTTGGATCATTTTGCTTGCTTTATGGAAGGAAGTGGAGTCTATTGTCTATTGACCAAACCTACGAACACTCACAATTTCTTTAAAGTGAATGGAAGCAGCTTGTTAATGCAACGCAAATGTATGTGTCAGTGTGACTGAGCAGTTGCTGATTGGACTTAATATCTGAAGCTACATCATTTGGTTTCATATTATGATATACTATGAGAAATGACCAAAAGTGATTAATTAGGATGAGTTCAGCTCAGGCAGCAGAGAAGCGTATCTAAGTTATCAAGCTTGAAATGTTTTACAGTGTACATCCTCTGTCCAAAGCTGCTGCTGCCTAATACACATAACTCCCAGGTTTCTCTAATAGGACAAAACCACACCCCTCCGTTTAACAAGAGTAATAAAACACACACACACACACACACATGCATCGACACAAGCATGTGCTTCTCTTTAGAGCAGCACATTCTCAGGTGTCTTTACCTCCACAGTCAAGCTTTTGTCAGCTAATCTTCATTCTGGCAAAATTTGTTTCAAATTGTCTGACTGTTTTCTGTGCCCGTCAGCATCAAGGTGATTGGCTCTCAAAGAAAATTCTCAGGAACCCTTCGGGTCCGAGTGTGGACTTGGCCCGCTGTGTTGGGTGTGTGATCCTGTCTGGCAGGTCCAGCCGCAGCTAGAAATACACACAGCGATATTTCATGTGTTCCTTTCTGGAGCTTTACAACTTAAATCCACAACCATGGAAGAAGAAGAAGTATGCTGCGAGCGTGTCAGGAGGAGTTGGCTGAACATCACACAGGAAACTGGCCTAGTAGTCTCACACACACACACACACACATACACACACACGCGCGCACACACACACGTGAGAATTTCAGAGGAAAATGTTTTTGAAGGAAGGGATGGATGAGTGAGGGAGGGAGGAGGAATCAAGGAGGATGTAGAGAATGACGAAAACAAGCAGGAACAAGAGAGGAGAGATAGAGCGTCTACATCTGCAAAGGACTTTACAGGCGTTGCCGTGTTGCTGCCACGTCAACGCGAGAATGACAGGCGGACAACATCGGAGGCGAAGAAAAGAGGACTCTGTCCTCTCTCCCCTCTATGTGAGCAACAAGCTCGCACCACACAAGCACACATTTGGACGACTGTACCTGCAAGAATATTCAATTTAACGCAGGAAATAGTTCACGACCTCAAGAGGGAAAATGGAAACTTGGACGGCCTTTGCGATTCTCTTCCATCGTCCTAGCTCTAATTTCAAACACATTAACTGGAATTGAGGCAGCGTGTTTTCAGAGCTCAGGGCCTCCAAACGAGAACAATCAGGTGAGAATTATTACTGTCACACTCCATTTCAGTGTAACAGTACAAAGCTCTGTGGCTCTTTGCACGCAGCTTCTGCTGCAGTAATACGTGTGGCTGACTTAATATACAGTGTAAAGGAGTTTGCGTGTGTGTTTGTGTGTGTGTGTGTGTGTGCGCGCGCGTGTGTGTGGGTGCGCGCTAAAAACTGATGATCATTATTTTGTTCTGCAGAACTTCACATCGTTTTCTCAGTATCTTTTTCTTTTTTTTGTATTGCCGTCTTTCCCGTGAACATCTGTTTGCGTCCACTTGTGGGTGAGTTTCTCAGGTTTCTTCTTCTGCAACCACTTCATCATGTGTCGCACCATCGTAAAGGAGAAATGGTGGCTCACCTCCCTGCAGGTCTGTTCACTGGTGCTAATTTCACGAACACAGCTGCTGCTTTCTGAAAAATGTAACTTTTCTGGTAGCGGCCCGACAGGCTGAAGAAAATAGTAATCACTTTGCACCACAAACAAACACAACAAATAGAATTCAGTGAATAGCACTTTGATTAATTGCTAGATGTTGCAGCATCCACACCGGCTCTGTGTGTGGCTTGGTGGCAGGCTGAGCATGATGAACAGAGACAAGTTAAACTGTTGGACTTGAGGACAAAGTCTGTGTATCGTCTCGGCTGTGGGGCTGCAAGTCATGATCATGGGTGTTCTCTTAACACATGACCCGTTCATGGATTTAACAGCTGAGAAAAAAATTATATTTTATGTTCTATAAGGTGTCGGGGAGTGATGTTTACAAACTGCACACACAGTGTTGTGAGGTGCGGTCCGCACCATTTTTTGGTTTTGTTTTCGATTTACCGAGCCAGGCCTGAGCCGCCACACACACACACAACCGACAGCGTTATGAGGAAATATTCTTCGGAATCGCTTACTGCCTGTTTAACCTAGCCCCAATCTGCATGTCTCTGGGCTGTGACAGGAAGCCGGAGAACCCGGAGAAAAGCCACGCAGACATAGAGAGAACATGCAAACGCCACACAGAAAGGCCCTGGATGGTTGGTTGGTCTGTACCGACAGGGATTACTGAAACCACATATTGTGTTTTGTAGTCAAAAGAAATCTGTGGTTCACATAAAGTGTGAAAACACAAGTCGTTCCCGTCCGTCACACTTTCCCAAAGCCCAACGTTAGGTTTTCAAAGTGCTTGTTTTGCCTGATTTGATCGATAAGAAAAACAACTGCAGCGTAACTTCCGGTTAGTGATTGATTAATGGACTAATCGTGACAGCACTTGTTTCGTAGAGGTGTCAACACTGCTCAGGGAAGAACTGACCGGAGTTTATTCAGCTGTTGTCACGTTCAGCTTGTGCACACATGCATGTATGTATTCATGCACTGACTCCCCTGCGGCCATCAGCATCTAACTGGTAAATCTAAATCAGAAATAGATGTGCCTTTACTGCTCAGAACATCAGCTGCATAGTGTTTTGTCCCATATAGTCTCATGGCGTTTACTAAAGCCTTGTAGTATCATCACTGTGCTCTAACTAATCTTCCCTGTTCCTGATCGCTCTTAATTCACCCGAGCGGACGTTACGAGCCCTGGGTGACTCGTTCAGACCTGACATCATAACTCCCTCAGCGGAAGTCGAGTGTGGATCAACTCTGTGTTTGTCCAGGAGATGATCTTTTGGCTCCACCATGTGCCCACAGACGATAATACACTTAACTGCCACCCCCAGGCTATTTAAGGCATTAAATGTTAATGTTAAATTTTATTGATCCCCAACGGGAAGTTCTCTTTTCATTTGCCATGCCGGAGGAAAATCAAAGGTCAGGCTCGGCCTACAGAAGAGCACCCGCGGTGCTGATAGTGGTTCATTGTCTTACTAAAGGACACTTGAGAGGGCGAGTGTATTTACTGACACGGAGGCTTCAACCAGGAGGGTTTCTCCAACTCGCCGGGTCGGACATATTTGTCACAGAGTGGTGAGCGTGCAGCTTTGAATTTCAAACAAACACCTGCGAATATTCACACGTTGCTGCAAGGTTTGCTTGGAGAGAACACCTGATAGTTTGAAAACTATGGCCTCTAATCCAGCCTCTACCAGCTGCTCGACACACGTCAACATCCACCAAATATTTAAGAAAGTATACATATATATATATTTTTAAGTCAACACTATTATTTAACACGAAGGCTTTGTAAGACAGTGATCATCTTGTTTCCGTCATTTAAAAGGGCTGCTAGTCCTTTGACCTTAGAGGAAAAATTAAAATGACTAAAGACACTGTCTAGTTACTCAGACTAAGAGTATGATGAACTAAAAGTGAGGAAAAACAAGGAAGCAAGAGGAGGCAAGACAAGGAGAACAGATATAGAATTTATTTTCAATATCAACTGCAAAGAATAAGAGGTGACACAGCTTGAAACAGATAATATAGAATTTATTTTCAACCAGAAGTAGGAAAATACATAGGTAGGTGTAAAGGAAACAAGCAGAACCTGTCGTGAAACGGGAAGAAAAAAAATAAGAGAAATTTAAAAAGAACAAAACTACTCCAAAGAGAATCGAGAGGACGGCTAAGGGGTACAACAGAAAGCATTGTTTACCATTCAGTTTCTATTTAAAACAGTATGTGTTGTTGAAAACAGCTGCCTTGATTTCTCATCTGGGTTAATGGACATTCTCCAACATTGTGCAAGTGTTTCGTCTTTTTTTTTTTTTGCTGGTATTTCATGAATGGTAAACAATAGTTGGTCCAGTGCATAAACACAGTGACACAGATCAATATATGTACTCGGCTGACTACAGATAGACAATCCTGATCATTGAACAACTACCACTAGATCAGCAGGGAAAAGGATGTGAGCAAATATACAAGATGGATGATTAAGGAGGGGGGGGGGGGGGGGGGGGGGAAACAAGCTTAAAATTGTTTTCAGATAATGAAATCTGTCTGGAAAGGTGAAAATGGGAAAGTTAAGAAGCCCCACCCCAAAAAAAAGAACAAAAAATTAGAGACCACAGCTTGAAAGAGGACATAGCTACATTTTCCAGATAAAATATTTAAAATCCCATTCTGAATGTGTCTGGATATTATTGCCAAGTTTTTCGCAGGAAAGATGCCTCTAATTTGAGTTGACGGGTTGAGAAGGTGAAAGCTCCACACAACAGTGACGAGAACGGACACGGATGTTTGTGTGATTCAAGGAAAAAGGACAAAAGTACCTTGCTTTCCTTACAGCCCTACATTTCATGAATACTACAATGATGGATTCAGGAGAAAAAACAGAAAAGGATGTGCCTGGTTGGTGAAAGGACTTGTTCTACCACAGAAAACTGAACTACAAGCAGCTTTGGTGTGCACCATTACAGAGATGCAGCCGGGGGGGGGGGGGGGGGGGGGGGGGGCGCAAAAATCACTACGCTTAACAAGCCAACTATGAAACAATGCAACAGTGAACAAGTACAAAGCAACAATGTGATCACTCACTGAAGCTCACAGGGTGACATAACTCAGCCCCGACTCTTTCAATCAGAAGCCAAAAGTCTGTGGCATTAAGAGGGTGATGAGGAGGAGGAGGTGCTGAGGGGAGTCAACAACCAAAAGGTTTTGAGAGTCAAATCGGCGACTATGGATAGTAGCTAGCTAGAGTAACAGATTCAACCGCTGGTGCACAAAGACAGAATGAGATGGACGAGCAGTCAAAAATCGCCACAG
This sequence comes from Scophthalmus maximus, assembly GCF_022379125.1. NCBI lineage: Eukaryota > Metazoa > Chordata > Actinopteri > Pleuronectiformes > Scophthalmidae > Scophthalmus > Scophthalmus maximus. Next base: position 12,213,612 of record NC_061523.1, read on the forward strand.
GACCAGTCAACGACCAGCGGCACAACACCAGCTCAGTCTTCCGAACACGTTCTACAGCAGTCAGAACAGCGACCCTGGTACTGAACTGCAGCCACTAGTAAGACAGCTCTGCTGCCCTGACCTACGGGCACTAGCACTCTCCAGCTAGTGCCATGCAACATCCAAAAATAAAGCTGAAAATTAAATTAGAGAAAAGAAAAGAAGAAAGTATCCCTGTACGCAGTCGGTCCTTCACTCTACGAGGCATCGTCGGGAACATTAAGCTGTTCCGAGACAACGTCTCGTCATGATTTCTACCCGTTTGGTTTGTGGCAGGATACGAGGAGATGGTGGGCGACTGGTCGTAAAAGTGAAAACAATGCAGCAAACATAACACCATCATAGAATTCATGATTTACACATCAACAAACACAATTCAATATCTTTTTAGAAAGGAAACATGAGATACATCTTTTATTCACACTTTACAAAAAAGCTATCCTTTAAATCTACTACAATACTAATGCCATTCAGGAAAAAAGAAAAAAGAAAAAGCAAACTGGACACATTGGTTTCCATTGGAAAACAAAAAGTTAAAAAACAAACCGGTCAGGGGGCAAACAAAGGGGACAAGAAACCTTGATCTGAGGACTAAATTTATACTTCCTATTTACTTGCTTCCCTCTTGCTTTAAAAATGTCATTTCAACATGTACATCGAAGTAATAAGATCTTTACTCACTAATGTGATGAGACAGGGAGTGAGGGGAGATGCATCCGTATCTACTAAGTGCTCATTGACCGTGTGACAACGTGGCCGTTGGAGTAATCGTCTAATCACCGACACATCTCTCTTGTCGATCTAATAATTGATTCACAGCGATGCTTTTGCCTGGCTGTCGGAGAAAAAACTACTGAGCTCGCTGCCCCTCGTCCCTCGCTCATCCAGAAGCAGCCTTCCACCTTTTTCCCCAATACAGAGGTAGGGGTCCGCAGATGGCACTATAGCTGCAGTGACACGGGTAAGAACTATACAAAGTGGTGTAAAAGACACAGCTTGAGTAATATAGTGGGTACGTTAAGTATGTGTTTGGGTGGTAATTAGGGTTTTGGGGGGTAATTAGGGTGATGGACAAGCTTATGGAGATTTAAAATTCATGGCCAGGGAAGGAGCGAAGGTATTTTGTGGGTCTGGGCACAGAGCCGTGCTAAGGTACAACGAGGGAGCCAAACAACCAGAGAGTTGATTTAGTAAAGGTAAGACTCTATTCATGTTCGCAATTAGTGGAGATGGGTCGGTGGAAAAAGCATACCTGATTACTAGAGCGCTCAATGAATAGGAAGGATATTATACACATCGTCATAACATTGTCACAGCTCATAAAAAAAAAAAAAGGAAATCAACATTAACAAAAACCCCCCAAAAAAGGACATAAAATCTTCACAAATGTCTTAACAGTATTTAAAAATAAAAGTAGAAAAGGTTGTTCAGGCGTTCGGCAAGTGTAAATAGTGCAAGACGACAACTGCTACAGTGAGGCACGATGTTTTGGATTTCTATAGGTTGTATCGGGGGCCACGCATCACCGGTGAGAGTGGGTGTGAGATACATAAATGAACAGATGTGGAGTCACAGGTGGGACATGACTCATGCTCGCGTGTCCTTAAGTCTGAACTGATGGCAGCAGTGTGGATCAATGGCTTTGTTAACGGGCAAAAAGCGACAGGCAGAGTTCAATCAGTGTCTATTTACAATCGCAGCAATGTGCCGGCAAATGAAATTCACGGCAGGGAAAGAGCTGGGGGGGGGCAAAAAAAATGAAACAATTGTGAAACATTTATTACAGTTCATCTCTGGGGAGTGCAAAAATAGTGACAGCGAACGCCTTGAACAACCTCTTCTTACGTCTTTTGTACAAGCTGGTAATATCAATTCATCTTACATTAACTGGATAAAAATTTAGCCATAGTTTACAATACAATCTTTTTTTTTCAAATCTGATCATAATTTACTCTTAGTACAAAAAACGCCAGAAAACAGGTCTTTTGTGGTTCATATACAATCATGTAAAGACTGAGTCTAGATTTTCTATTCTGTACAAACACTTGTGAAAAAACTGCTTTTGTGTATGGAATTTATGGCTGGGGAAAGTCACTACTGGCCTCAGAGATAGTGCTACAGATCCGCCTTCAAATTATCTGCATGTGTGTGTATGTAAGTGTTTGCGTGTAAGCTTGCATGTGAGGAGTTGGATGGAAACTCCAGACAGTGAGAGGAATGCTGGTTTTACTCCTGGGTATCAGCCATTACTCGCTCTCCCTGCCTAAAAGCAATCAAGATAAAAGAAGAGATTTGTAATAGCCCCTCCATCACTTTTTTCCCCATCAGCCTAAATCCCCTTGCCCCAAAAAATGATGGTATGTGGGCCAAACAAGCACAAGACGAGCCAAACAACTATACAAGCTGGCGTAAAAACAGTCTGCAAACAGCATGGTAGGTGCTCTCAGTTTCTCACAACATCCTTCCTCCACGAACAAACACAATCGATACTGCCCACGTGTGATCGGGTGAATGTAGTTCTCGGACATCTGGTTCTTGAGGCGCCTGTGGGTTTTGGTAGCTAATGCACCAGGGTCAGAGGTGTAGACTATCTTGTAGCACCACGGGAGGCCATGACCACACAAAAGGCCTCAGCACCACAGAATGACAGCAGGAAACCTCACCTCGTACGAGCTGCGCTACATCCACCTCCAGCGACGCACATCTACCAGCTAAACAAGGTCCTAAGCCAGCCACATCTGAATCAACAAATGTGCACATCCTAGGGAGACTTGTGGAGGTCCGAGCCCGACAAGTCTGCCGTCTTTGCTGGTTTTAGATTTATACAGGACAGACAGACAAGCAGACCATCAGCTATGGAGCTTTTTCCGGTAGATATGATCTCCGCAGTCACTTCTAAGTTTCCCACTTCTCTAAAACCTAACAGCGTCCCAATGTGACAAATCTGAAGGAGCTACCATCCCCTTTAGTTTGGATGACAGAAGCAGAAGTGGAAGGGTGGGTGGATTCTGAGGAGTCCAAAACATAAAATTTGATGCACGGACAGGACTGAATCGAGCGGTTAAAAAAAGAACAAAAAAAGAAAAATAGAGAAAGAAAAAAATAGAATATCTATAACATTATACGAAATCCCTGTCGGCCAGACCTCACTGTACGAATATTTTACAGGTTGTGTTTTTCTGTCTTCCTCCTCCGGTGTGGTGGAGTGAAGAGCTGGTAGTGGGAGGGGGAGGGGTGAGAGGGAGAGGCTGTGGTTGCAGTTCCCCCCCGTCGGCGTGGCAGGGACTCACTACCTGCGTGCAGGCATATGGAGCCCGTTGACCTGGGGGGGGATGTTGGGCAGGAGCAGCTCCAGCTGGGCGAAGAGGGAGAAGTGGTCGGAGGGGATGTGTGGATGTGGGCAGCCGCTGACATTGTTCTCTACAAGCCAGTGGGTGTCCAGGGGGCCCAAGATACCCAGCACGTTCAGGTGAGGCTTGGAGTGGAAAATATAGTCAATGACACCCTGTGGAGAGAAGAAGAAGAAGGGAGTCACCTCTCCAGCAAGAGATTGGAACATCCTCGATAGACTGCATATACAAACATTAAAACCACAAGTGTGTGTCTCAAGAGTAAAAACTACCTTGAAGTCAAAGGTGTAGTTGGTGTAAGGCATCAGGCCGTTCTCGTAAGCGCTCTTCAGCTTGAATCCGTGGGTGATCCTGCCGTTGGACGTGCTGTTCTTGCCGTTGCAGTTGAATTTGGTCAGACTGTCGCTGTAACGAAGCTCCTTGAAGTCCTTGTGGGTGCAGTCCACTCCGCCAGTACTCAGGTACTCCACAACGCCTGAACAGAGGGGAGGGAGGAGAAATGGTCTCCATCAGAAATCGAGAAGAGTCGAGTGGCACTTCAAGGTGCCAACATACCAAGTGAAGTGTGTTCCTCAACTTGTTAAATAACATTTTGTTAGCCAAAAAGCTTGGCTTCACTGGGTTACTGGCCGTAGTAGCGGTAACATGTAAGTTTTTCACCTCTACACTGCATACCAAGCCACTGTTTTTGTATAGAAACAATTTAATATCTGCTTTACCTTTCTGGCACACTAACAGGAACACACACCAAAAACAAAATCATTGCAATACCAACAAAATGCTGTCTTTTGTCATCTCATCAGCAGGTACATCTTAACATCCTTCCCCAGGCTGATCGAATACCACTTTTTATTTCAATTCAGGATCAAATGAAATGATTGTCTTATCATTGTCTCTGAAATGACAGTATTGTTCCACCTTCCAGGACTACAGCACAGCTCTGTTCATCTTGCTCACTTACCAGAGTCGGGCAAGGAGTTGAGGTCAGCGCACAGAACCAGTGGAATGGCATTAGTTTCACCAGAGACGGAGGACAACTTGAGGCTGCGCGTGGCCTTGTCCACTATGTTTTTCACCTCCGACAGGAACATCATGGTCTGGACCAGCTTCACGTCAGAGTACTCTGGGTCCCAGTGCATGTGGGCATTGGCTATCAGGAGCAGCTGCTTCTCCATGCCGTGGAGTGACTTTCCGGCTGAAAGGAGAGAAAAGAGATAGAGGGGATTAAGGAAAACATAAATACACTGCTTTAACAACAGTTATCTCTCAACACCAACTATATTCCTTTTTGCTGTTTCAAACAAGTCAATTCAGTATGAGCAGGACGATACCATCTCAAAAGAAACACGAGCGTGGATGCCTACTTACAGGAGATCTCCATCATCTCTTTGCGGACCTCAAGCAGAACGGCCACCCCGATGTTGTCCTTGGTCATCACCCTGTTCAGCATAGCCTCGGAGCCCTCGGAGTTAGCCATGGCCAGCTGATTGAACTCCACCGTGTGCTTCTGCACCGCGCTGAACCTGGAGACAAAAAAGGAGGAAAACATAAGAGAGGACTCGACAACTTCTGTCAGCAGTAGTGGGAATGGATGGCGATGAGCACAAAACATTGTGCAGCAGATAGATAAGGTCCCGGATTCCCCAGACTCTCTCACATTCAAATCTAGGACCTCGACGTTGCAAATCAAAACAGATGAACTAAACTCAAAAGTGGTACAAACTTCCAGCACAAAATTATTGTAGCAGTATCCCACAGCGGCCCATGCATGGCAATATTGTATTTGTCCCCCCCCCCCCACCCCCCCCCCCCACCTTACTTCTCCCTAGACTGAGTCACAGTTGGTGAAATTAAAATGCCTTAATATCAGAGCTACAGGGGAATTATGTGAAAATGTTTTAATGAAGTTAAACTGCTGTACAATAAAACCAGACAATTGTGAATTCATTTAGAATTTCTGATCCAATTATTTTGTAATATTGTTTTAAGCTGGGCACGGTACGATTTTAGAAATACTCTTGTTAAATTCCAACCCATACTGTCCGAATAAATCGTCTGCGATGTCAAAGCTCATGTGCTCCCACTGTACGGTCTGATCGTCAGCCTCGAGTCGACTGCTCACACTGCATGTGTGAAATGCCCATCAGCCGCTGCAAAAAGCTCCGGAGAAGTTTGTTTACCACAGAAGAAGAACGCTGACAAGACAGAAACGCAGCCTAAGAACCTGTTTCTCTCCCTCTGTTTCTTCCATGCTGTGCGGTTGCTACCAGCCATAAAATAAACGTCCTACGTTAGTACTACTTCAAAACGTTTTATTTATAGCCACATTTTGTAGCCAAGCAACGCACGCACTAAATGTCCAATAAACATAATTTATGGTATTACAAACCATTACCCTTCAGAAGGTACCATCACACCATGTATTATTCTTGCCAAATCCCGTGCCTATATTACTCGGGACAGCAACTATAGATTCTGGTGTGTTGAGCTAATAGCAGCTCATGCTAGCCTAGAACCGCTTTCATCCAGCAGAGATGAAGTGAGGGGCTACAGAATAGGTTTGCTAACTTCTCTTCTTTCTACATCCACAGATTATTTTTCTCCTTTTTCAAACTTCAGTCCTAACAGATGCCGACTCAATTGACAACCAAACAGGAAAGTGATTAGACTAGTGATTAGCATCAATAATGTGGTCTGATGTGTGCAGGATTTTTAAAGTAGATATTGCAGACAGAAGCATGAGACCCCATGACCAAATTCATATTCTACAACCATGTTTCCAGATCTCAAATTACAGATAAAGGTTTAGTAATCGTCCATCTATGTGCCATGGTGTTAACAAGAGAAAAATGCAACGGTTGCCATCAAAATCAGCCCTTTAGTATCCAGTTTAAAGTGTAGGTTTTGTATTTGGCTATAGATGTAGACAGTTTGTGGTTCTGCCGTTTCTGAAACTGTATTCAAGCATGAAAGCGCAGCAATCATAAGTTGAGGGAGGCTTGCCAAAAAATTCTTCACCAAGATGAGCACAATCAATGTTCTCACTCTCTGAAGGCTACAACAAAAACCTTTACAGGTATTATAATTTGCAGGGAATTAAACTGGTTAGGCAGGTCCGTGGTGCTACACCCCATCAACAAAAACAAGACAAGCAATAATAAAAGATTGCATGGGTTACAAATTCCCAGTATCACAGATTGGACCTGGAGTGAGAGGCTTATAATGTGATACATTACGGTTATTTTCATTCTGAGACTGTGGCTCTCAACTCAGACAAAGCTTGGAAAGACACATCCTCACAGCACCTAGGTTTACTTGTTTACTTCTACTCAATTTCTGGATGCCTCTGTGATCAGGATTTTGTTCTTTGAACCCATAGACGATCCAAAGTAAAGGAAATATGGTATAATAATGTTGTTTGACATAACTTCAGACTACACCAAATATATAAAAGCAGTCTGTCATAAGATTTTTATTGGTGTCAGACTCTGGGTAAGGGGAAAACCGATAAAATTCCCCAAAGCTTCTGTATCTCTGAACCATCTCTAACCAAATCAAAAGACATTTACACTACTCTACGTGATCTCCGTTAGATTACCAGAGCAATATTTTTTCACTTTTACATACTGAGTCTCCACTGAAACTGTTGGAGCCCTGCCAAGGTGGCTCACATCCCACTCTGTGAAAACCTCTGCGGTATATAAATTCTGTTACAGTATCGGTAGTATGCTGCACCTGTTTAATGGAGGTAAAATCTCAAGTTTAATCAACAGCTATGACTGCACAACAATAAAGCTGGATTCATCACTACAATATTGGTTGCTAAGTTTGTTGTGGCTGTAATTGTTAAAGCTACAAGCTACTGATTCAGGCACTGAGAATAAAAAAAGGGGAATATTAAGGCGAGCCAATGAAAGATAGAAGACAATAACTAAACACTGTATATACATACTTCTCTGTCCTGTAGAAAACTGCACATCCGTCTACATGTTTACGGTCCGACTCAGACATAGTCCTAGCTCGTGATTTTGGACTGAAGAACCCATCATATCCTTGCTCCTTCAGCTCAGGCAAGAAGAAATTGTAGTACTGCTCTGTCTCAACTTCCTGTAATCAACAAAAAAACAATACACGTCAGGTTAGACAACACGAAATGAAGGACAGACATACGAGTACAACAAACACTCATTCCCAAAAAAGAGCAAATAGAAAACAAGTAGATGGAAGGAAAATTTGTTAAATGCTATAACTGTGCAGGAAGGACGATCAGAGAAAAGGTATCTCATTCCTGCTCCATGTTAAATGCTAATTAAGCTTATTATTAGCAGTCTTTCACTTTGGTGACCATTAATAGAATTGTATTATCCAAGTAATTTTCTGAACTATTTGTTGTAAAGTGAAACGACAACTATCCAATACAGACAAATAGTACATTACACCACAGATCATCCGTGATGACACCACCCTCTCGTCAAAAACACCCACACTTGAGAAAGTTATTATCAAGTAGTATTGCGAATAGTATAATAGAATCAGTTCTTAATATAGGCATTGATAATAGATATTCATATATTAATAATATTTTAACAATCAAGGAAAAACAAGAAAATGACCACACACCAGTGTTAATACATTGTGAGCACAGAACATGGGGCTTCATAAAGGGAGCATTTATAGTAGGGTTATTGGATTGCATACAAATTTACAGGCATTTCTTTCATGGTGTGGACAAAAATGGAAAGCTACCAGTAGCCAACCCACATTTTTGTTTTTAACCCCGTTTGATCCGCCTTGATACACAAAAATAAACGTTCAGTTAATTTATGTGAAAGTCAAGCTCATGCTTTGACGTCCACCTCTCACCTGTAAACTGATGACGTCTGCGTTGCAGCCCATGATCTCCTGCATGATTGATTTCTTCCTGTATTCCCAGTTTAGAGCCCAGGAGGGACAGTAACCATATAGCTGTCGTGTGGCGTACTTATCACACAGCACATTGTAGCACATCACAGAGAACAGTGCTGGGAGGAGAAACGGACAAAGGGTCATATTATAGAAATGCTAAAGAAGCTGACGATTTTTGGTATATTGTTGTTGTTTTTTTTAAAGCTGCAGGGTGGACAGTTCCACACTTATATGACCAAAATACAATCTACCTACTTTTTCTTTTCTACATATGGAAAATTTCTATTATAGTCAACATTTTATTTTGTAAACAAGGCAAACATTATAACACTTATAATGAAATAAGAGAATTTGGGCAACTCATCTTCCATTATCCAAAATAATAATAAGAAAAAAATACATATTTCTGTCAAAATTCTGCATTGAAAGTGCAATTACATCTGCAGTTGTAAACAGCTCAGTGCACCGACTCAGTCAAAACAACAACTGTTACGAATTCCAAGGTCAAGCCAAACAAATTAATGCTCAACCCATGGGAAACGCTGATATACTGTACATATCTCCTGAGATTCTTTGCTTTGGCCATAATTTTGTTAGTTCATAACATATCATATTGATCATATTCAACTACAGAAACTATACATACTACAATTTTTTTTTTAATAATGTGTCTGTCCAATTCTTGAACTGTACAGAGATGGAAGCAGATGTGTTCAGCTTGGTCAACAACAACAACAGATAAATATGTCCGTCGTATCAATGTTTATGGATAGAACCTAGATCCATATCTATTGAACAGCCGTGATTACAAAAAAGATAATGTCTCATGCATGCTGCCCTTACCTGAACCCCGTGATCGGTCTGGTTCCTGGAGTGAGATCCATGACCGGGCTGGGGGCTGCTCTGTTGGTACTGTGCAGAGGGAAATGGTTTAATTTGGGTGACAAGATGAATACAAATTGTATATATCCAATTTGTGTGCCAGTCTATAAAATGTGATAAAGATAGGGGACTCACAGCGCTTGATAGCCCCTGCCAGATTGTCTAACAAGTAGTTGAGCAGTCTCCTCGTGCCATCGGGTTCTTGGTAGAGGCTCATAATTTCTTGTGCAAGTGGGTTTCCTGGTGAGGGAAAAGCAAACAGGACTGAATCATTGCTAAGAGAACAATGGGATTTCAAGGCTAGAATGGCTACAAAACATATTGATAAGCCACTCACCTTTCAACCCCAGTGTTTGTAACTGAAAGAGTTTCCCCAATTCAAATGGCAGAACCCGCAACTGGTTGTTATTTAAAAGCAGTTCCCTGTGGAGAACATGAGGGGGATTTGATTATCAGAAACCAGCCCTTAGAAAACAACCATCTTTGTTACCGTAATTAAAGAACTTTTACCACATTGTTATCATCAAAATGTTTATGGCATATATGCAGAATTTAGATTGAGAGTTGACGTTTAATTTAAAGGTCCCATATTGTAGAAAGTGAGATTTGGTACCATACAATGACTGTGAAACAGCAGGCATTTAAAAAATTGCCATACTTTGGAAGATTTGGTCTCGGTGTTTGCCTTTTCCTTCTTGGCGTCCAGACCGTAGTCAGTAAGCACGGGAGATGTGCGTTTCACTTTTTCCAGGGCCAAAGTGTTGTCTCGCTCCAAGACCAACTCCGCTAACTTCTTCAACAGCGTGGCATATGACATACAGGAACTTCTGTCTTGAGACGCTGTGGCATTTATGAACAGGTAAACTGCAACCTGCACTGCAAATCCACCGCTGCCGCCAGCTCTGTTTCTCCGGACCTCGCCATGCTCAGTCACTTACTCCACCGCGCTCTCTACCTCTGCCACACACACCTTATGCACTGATCCATTCCCGACAGGAGATCTGCCACTCATATAACAAGTTATTTCAGATGAAGTTTTATTTTCTCCCGAGAACGGGAGTGGCCATCACTGGGGATGAACGTAAACAGCGCGATGCGTCGACTCATTCTATGCAAATCGACATAATCAATTGCGTTGAAGCATCGTTGCAGCCAGAGAACGCACATGGCGTGTGTGGAAACTACTGGTGATATGTAGTTAAATGTATGGCTGTTTTGTCAGTTCACCAACGCACACGGTGGAATTTCTCCCAGCTGCTGCCAATGGCAAGACTGATTGTGACAGATGAGCCAGTGTGTCAACCACCTCCTTGATGACCTCAATGGTCTCTGCGGCCATGAATGCTTCCTTGGCAGGACTCGACGCGCAGTGGTACTGTGCTGTTCTGACCAGGAGCTCTGGCAACTGATGTCGGTGAGCCTGGGGCAGGGGCAGCTGGCTCTGCCACTCCTGCAATAGACCTGGACCAAGCAACACTGCTGACAGCCACCACCACACAACCACATGATACAGGGGGAGAGTGGCAAAACTAGACCCGAGCCTGTGGTGTTTAGCTCCATACCTAAGCAAATCAGAGCATTATAGTCCGAATTTGACAGTCTGTTCTGTACATTTCAAAGCTGATTGCATTTACTGGTGAGATTTACCAAGATACAGTAGGCGGCTACAATCGGGTTCCTGAAGTTGGCTTCTATTCGTCGCTCAGAAAACTGCCAAGATTGGCTCAGAGTCTCTCTACTGATCATATATCAAAAACTAAATAAATAATATAACACCACATAATAGTAAAATATGGGACCTTTAAATACTCCAACAGATAAAAGAATCTGAGATTAACTAAAAACTCACATTGCCATGAGACACCAGTGTGCAGCATGTGTGGTTGCGAAAATCATATTCTACAGCAGCCCTGTGATAACTGTTCTTTTTCACTGTGCCCAAAATTAGGGAGTAAATGTATTGCTTGAAATCACTCACCTGAGAGACACCATGTTGCCGAGCTCTGACGGCAGGCTCCTGATCTTATTGGATGAGAGATCCAGGTACACCAGGTTGTGTAATTTGGCAATGTCTGGTGGGATGCGTGACAAAGAGTTGTCACTTAGGTGCAGGGCAGTGAGGTGGGTGAGAGACCACAGGGCTGTGCTGAGACTCCTTACTCGGCCTAAAGTTGGAGTGGGAAAAGGATACACACAGGAAAATTAAGTCACAGTATCCAACTCTAGCACACCCTTCGCACCAAAGGGATAACCTGTTTCCCATGTGAATGGGTCGATGTGGGTTAAGTTATGAAGATGAAGCTTAAACATGGTTTCCCAAAATACCAAAGACCATATAGAACAAACAATTGAAGTTAATGATTGTCGATGCTGCTCAGGTATAATATAATTTTACATTTACCGATTTTACATTTAGCAACTGCAAGCTGAAATGATTTGTCGATTAATCAGTCCATCAACCGCCATGATGCCCAATGCATAAAAGGCCATTAAAGGAAAAATGCCCACTAATCACAGGTTACAGTTTGTGTTCAGGTTCAAATGTGGGTATATGCCATTTGCCTACTGTGAAACTAAATTTAATATGTTTGGGTTTTGGACAACAACACAAAAAATCTGAAGATGTCATCCTGAACTGGACTGGACCTGGATTAACATAAACACCATTTTCTTTCATTCGTTCATTGACCAAACAGGTCAATCGAGGATATAAGTGGCAGGTTACTTGAAAATAAAAATAATCCCCCAGCTGCATCTATGTATGGGTCAGATTTGTGAAGTGGCACACTAGTGGAACACGTCTTATTTAAGCAGTGAAGATCAAGTAATGACTTGTACCTTATAGTTTGAGAAAAGAAAGGTGACATTTTAACATTGGATCAATAGTTCTAATATGACTAATCTCTATGCCAGTGTCATATGATCTGAGTGAATACTGCAAATTCAATACAACTACTTTACATACATAAGTTGGAACTCCCTTATCAAACTCACCGCTGATTTCCAGCTCAGCCCAATATGACTTCTTCCCGTTGGCTGCTTCCTCGGTCGACATAATTGTGTACATCCGCCTCGGATCCGGCGGGTCATATTTTTCCTTGGGCATTCCTATAACACTAAAAAAAAGATCATTTTGACTTTAGATGCAATTCATGACCAGAGTTAGTTTCGTCATTATGAGGCATAAATTCTGCATCGATTTAGCAAAATGGGGCTTGAAACTCAAGCTGGCATTACTTCACAATAAATTAGGTTAAGTTGCTCATATTCACACATGATGCCAAAGCCACGTTAATATAATTCTTACCGATAGAAAAAATATTGAGCAAAATATGATTAAAGTTGTATGCAATCGTTCATTGAATCCAGTACAATTAGATACAATTTCTAATTGTTTCAAACAGTCGTTAGCAGCACACAGAGCTGTTAACAACTGTGCGAAAAGTTATGATGAGAAAGAGGTGACAACGAAATGTTTTGGTTCTTTTGAATTAGCAAATATAGCTAGCAACGATTCGACGATTTCCCTCATTGTTGCCAGATAAGAGATCAAAGCCAGTCACCGTTCCAACTACTGACCAATCAGATCGCTGAAAAAACAGTGTCATCATTCTACGGGACCCTGGCTGGGACAAAAGAGTTAAGAGTAACGAGTTAATGTATTTATATAATTGGTATCCATGCAATCAATCAATTTTGCTTCGAGATTCATGTATTTGTCGGTGGTGAAACGTGCAGCGCTTCCCCTCGCTTTCACCAGCAGAGGTCCTCATCGAGCTCTGATTTTAAAAGCTTAGCGTAATTAACCTTTTTTTTTATCGATACACTTGTGTTGAAAGCTTCGCTGGTTCGTATAGCTTCACTTCGCCACCACTAGCTGAAGCTAAGTAGGTAGCCCTCAAACGACATACATAACAAGCGCTAAATGGGTGAAGCTAGCCCACTTGCTAACTAGCCAGGTGGAAACAGGCGAGCGAAACAAGTGAAATTGATTAGTTAGCTGAACTAGACGGCCTGTCAACGCGAGTAGGAGCAAAAGATCCAAAGTGATATCAAAAAGATGCAGCGCAATTGTTGTTTACATAAGAGCAGAGCACTTGCGCATTAACACTAGGCCACGACACGGCGCATTACTTAGCCGCAGCTAGCTAGCTAGCCCCCGTGCGGCAACAATCACTGTCGTCGAGATAAACAGAGTGAACGAGCTCACACAGCTACATGCTGCTGGGTCTGCAAGCAGCAGCAGCGGCGGCGGCAACGAGCTATTTAGCTTAGCTCGAGTTAGCTTGCTGGCTAAAACCTAACAGATACCAATTATTCGATACCGACCGACTTCCTGCTGAAATAAGGCCCTGCTTTCGGCCAAGAGCCACGGCGATTTGAACCTCGCAATGAGGTTGTGGCGAAACGAGCGAAAGGAGAACAGGTATTGTAGGAAGGATTGCACTTTTACCTGCAAGAGCATACCAAATCGCGAGGACGACTGCGTGTTCCCTTTTGTTTTCTAGCTACTTCTCACCCGTTTCCGCTGCTGTATCATGGCGACTGTGGGGATTTTTTTTCCCTCTGCCGATAACAGCGCTTGATCCTATTGGTCGGCGAGTAGACGCTCAACGAGCGGTTGAAGCGGAGTAAATATAAAAACCTTGAGAAAACGACTGATGGACCTCGACATGGAGGATTAGGGTACCGCACTTTAATTTATTATCGATCATGAAAAAATTGTGCTACATTTAACAGAATGACCAGTTTAACAATAACAGCGGTGTGGCCTATAAAAGTAATGGTGTAATCTGTACAGACATCCAAGAAAGATTATACTTAATAAAAGACGGATACTGTTTCGTTGGCTAGAAGAGAAGTTCATTTAAAAAAAAAGCACGTGCCCCACAAAACCAAACAAGCCAGAGCATGTATTTAAAAAAAAATAGTTCTTCTGTACAATAACTCATAGAAAAATATAAATATCAAATGAATTCAGTGCTTTATAGGTCTTCCAAGAGAACAAGTTTCAATTCAACACTGACAGACATCTAGCAGGTGATCCTGCAGATAAGAAAGGGACTCTTCCACATGGAGAGGTAACGCCTGGCCGAGGTCAGCCTGGGATCTGGACAGGAAGGCGTCCACAGCTTCACGAATGGCTGACTTGGATACTTTATCATCTGGCTTGTGGATCATCGTGCCAACTCCGCCTCTTTGCTCACTGACTGAGCTGCACAGATCACCTGGGGTGAACAAATGAAACAAGTTAAGAGTTAAGTAAAATAATTTGACTTATTGTTAAAACAATTGAATATTCAGAGATTATTAGAAAGGTTTATCTTATCTTATCGCCGAAAACTAAATACATTTTCACTTTCATGACAGCGTAAAAATCTTGATTATGACTTTAAGGATCAAGCCCAGAAATGGGAAAAAAGAGTCTACCGCTGTCTTATTTTGCATAATTCAAATTTTGCTAATTTTATAAGGAAATAAAGTTACAAGTGGGAAAATTATGAGACTAAGAGACAGGAAATGATGGTAAGTAGGGGAAAGAGAAAGAAATTTGACCAAGTGATAAGGATCAGTCTTGCTGTTGTTTGATCATTTTAACCTAAGTACAATATTCAGCTCCATCCTCTGTCCTTTCTCAGCTGTAAAAAAAATAATCCAGATAAAACAGTAAAGTTAAATCCTATATTGTAATCACACCATAGGTTGCACAATGACTGGAGTCTGAGGTTTCCCAAAGGCTCACTGCGCCATGTCTGCTTCCTGGCAGCAGGACACTGGCATGTTGGTTTCAATTCTGATAAGCTACCACAACTCAGCATAGTTTTAAACAAGGAGCCAGATCAAATGCAATTGCCACGTTATGTCACCCAAATTATGTTATTTTTGATTCCATGACATATACAAGAGACCCAGTCCATAGCTGCAAATGCCGTTAAGCAGTGTGCTGGTCAACCAGGTTTCCCCCAATTCTCACCTTTCATCTCTGTGTTGTAGCTGAGCAGCAACATCCAGAGAAGATGGACCAGCTCTTCCCACCGCTGCCACCTTTCAGTACCATCCTGGAGAATACAGTCATGGTTCTGTTGCATTAAATGGTTGCTTGTTGGGGCTAATATCTCATTTTTTGATTTCACACAAAAAAATCATAGAAGGAAATTAATTCTTAAGTGGAAAATGTAAACAAAAGAGATTGGCTGATAAGGTGTCAAAAGAAGAAATGGAAAATCGTCTACACCAAGTCCAATATTCACCGTTGGGTCTGGCGCTAGAGTGCAGTTCTTCAGAAAGTGAAGCAGCAGACTGAGCGACATGGGCAGAGAGATTTTCAGTGGACATGCATAGTCCAACAGATGTTCCAACAGCTTACATCTCAGCAGCTTGCTCTGCAGGCTCTCCAGCAACAACATCCTGGGAGTCACAAAGAGATCAGTCATTGATAGCTTGAAAAACAAGAAAGAGGAATATTGGAATCTCTTTGGAATAGTTTTATAGTTTTTCAGTGGTGTATGCATTGCAAAATGCATCTGCATTTAAACAATGCAATTGAAAATAACAGGTGCAGCATATTATTATTATTTTTATAAAATGAATGAAAAATAAATGTATTGTAAAAATACAACCAAGGAATTTTTTCATGTAGTTTTCTTCATCTGTTAATGTGTCTTTGCCATAATATACCATCTCACGATTGATTTCTCTCCTACTTTAGTGTCCAGTTTGTTTCATTCATACTTGAATCAACAAAAGCTTCTCTTGAATTTAAAAGCACTTTGAATGAAAGGAAGCCACAAGGCACTCACATGAGTTCTCACTAGCAAGCTATTACTTTCAGTGTTTTGAGCAACAACAAGAAAATCCTTTCTCTTCAGCTGGCTAATGAGAACTCCTGTAACTCCTCTGTGGGCTGAACCCACCTTAAGTTTACATTTGCACATTGGTTGCATAACTTAAAATTAAATGGGCGTCTCTGGAGCCTTTACATGCATGTTTTTTTAAAGTAAAATAGTTTGTGAGATAGATATGATTAAAAGGGACACAAGCAAATGGCATTTAAAAAGAAAATGAAAATGATTTTGTGAATCCACTCAATACCTATACATTACCGAAAGATTATTACAGTATATGTGATCATTTTTTTGTGATATTTTATATCTTGGCCCATTATGAAGGCTACAATAAAGAGTGATATTGATTAACTGTCAGGAACCCGTATTATATTATATTGTATTACCTGTTAAGTGCATTGAGCAATTACAAAAGAAAATATTTTCTCCCCCTCGTACTCCACTTTTCACTTGAAAGGCGAGGACGAAAACCTGAACAACTTGCTTTCTCGTCTCTCTTCCTCACCTGTGTGCTCGCAGAGGCACATTGCTGATGAGCATGTGGAAGAGCTCCTGGGACAGCTTGACAGAGTTGAGAGCTGGAGAGCGGTCCACCTCCAGAGCCAGAGACAGCATCCTCTGGAAGACGGACACCATTCTGCAGGAGAGAACGGGCCCAAAACACGTTTTTTTCCACTTGGATGTAAAGAGTAAAGGCAGGTAACAACCTGATCCCATGAAATTAATAGAAAAGTGAGTGAGTCTACACACACACACACACACATTAGCTTGGAAACCAGACCAATCGGCAAACTCGTGTATTCGCTCTTGCAGGTGGCAAATAGATCAGTAAATCACCTGATTTGTTCATCTCTCTCTCTGACTGTTTCCCTACTCTCTCCGTACTCTGTCGATTTCATTATGGCAGAAAAAAGCCACTTGATGACATCCCTGAAAACAAAGAAACAAACAAAAACATCAGCAGTAGTGATAAAAGTTAAATATCTAGATACAAACCAATTGTTAGCCGTGTACCAAAATGTGATCATGCAGGCATAGGGTGATTTGTGATGTATTTGTCATGCTGTGGCTTATATCATGAAGCACGTTACAACTTTGTCTGTCTGTTCAGGTCACATGTAGGACGTCTAATACTATGCTAAAGGCCATGTTCACTCTTGATTTCTCTATGCAGGAGTTTCATTTAAATTAATTAGGGTAGAAAAGTTATAAACAAACGTAATTGTAACAAAGTACAATTCACATAACTGAGACTGTTTAAAAAAATAAAAAAAACGACTTACTACTACTATTACTATAAGATTTGTGAAGGCAGTTTTAGCCAGCTGTACCGAAGTGTATTTGACACTTGTATTTTCAATGAATCAAAAAAAAAAATCTTAGGGGAAGTCCAACGTTGTCCCTGGTTACCACACTCACCTCACCCGAGGGAACTGCTGATCACATGACAACGTGGCTTTGGTGATCGAGTGATTGAGGGCAGAAACGGAGCGTTTGGCCTGGAAGTCGTCCTTCAACGTCTCCACTACGTACTCCAGGAACATGCGCACAACCTCACACTGATGTCTCTTTGTGCAGTCCTAATGAAGTGACAGGGTCATGCAGGGACATGTTCGTTCATTGAAATCACAACAAAGATATTCAGCTGTAAATATGTCTGTATATTAGGGCAGCGTCATAGTGACGAAAAACAAATCCAAGCATTTTCAGCATTTCCATATTTTGGGATGACTTTTGATTTCAAAGGGGTGGATATTTGAAATCAAAAGTAGGTATGTTTGCAATTAATCTATAATTCAGCTTCTGGGACCAGAAGAGTAGACATTTGTATGGTCTTATTCAACAATACTGACTGTGCAATGTACTGATAAATCACCCAGCTTTACAGTATATTATCATATTTTGCTCCCTGGTGAGGTACCTGATTGGCCAAAACTGAGGTCAACAACTCCCAGTCCCATGGAACTGTGGTTTTATCAGCCATGTGGTGTCTGCAATCAGAAAGCAGCTTTAATTTCTAAATTCAAAGATGTAGTGTGAAGAGAGAGGATGGAAGAAAAGATATAAAGTGCAGATTAAATATCTTTAAAAAAAAGATAGATTCTGATGGTTCCCTCACTTCTGTGCCCTCATCAGCAGACTAAACGCCTGCACACACAGGTGATGGGGACACTTTTGGTTGAGCAGAATGTTGCAGAGTAGATGGATCATGATATCTCTGGGGGGGTAGTAACCAGGCATTACTAGGTCAGACAAGAGCTGCAAAGTGCCCTCTGGGTAGTCCTCGTCGATGGTACTGTAAACTAGACTCAGGCTCTGACGGCACAGCACCTCCGGAGTTCCATACTCTTCATCTACCACCTCAATCTGAGAATAAACATAAAAGCAGAAGGGAGAAGCTGCACATACTGCCAATAATATAACGTGATGTGTAATGAGAGCTACAGAAAGTAACAAATATAAAGACATGGAGAACTATCTCTCACCAGGGCTTGACATGGTCCAGACATTATTTTCCTGAGTGTAACTGGACACACAGAATGCCTGTCCTCTTCACTGGCCGCCCTGAAGTCTACATCAAATCTGCTCTCTTCGTTAGCTTCATCACTCCCCTCATGCCATGGGAAAGACAGTGGGCTGTCATTGTCTAGATCGCCTCTATATACCTCGTATCCGGATCCTCCATCCGTATCCTCAGTTTTAGACACATACAAAAGAGGTTCACTGGGGACGCGACTGCACAAGAGGTCAGGGTTCTCTGAGGTCCTTTCAGCCTTAGCCTTGTCCAATTGACATTCATATGCATTTTCAGCTGGTGTATGTTCAGACATCGCTGGTGGTTCGACTTGGCTCTGATGGTCTGAAGATGCAGGACTTCTGTGGGGCAGGGAGTCAATGTCAAAAGGCTCCGAAGGGCTCAGTCTGGTGATGGGAGAGTGATAAGAGATGTGGCGTAAATGTGTACTTGTAAATTCATTACTGTTCTCCTGTTGTTCCTGCTCAATAAGATATTTAGCCACTGCAGGAGAACACTCATCCAGTGAAGGCTCCATGCAAGGAACAGAAGATGCTATAGTCGTCCCCACATTACTAATGCGTTCAGGTGCATTACTTTTAATGTCCAGTTGCTTAAAGCTCGGTAACATTTGTGTACAGTCTACAGTTAAATAGGCAAAACACCCTGATGTTTCCAGTTCTCTGCAATGCGTTTCGAGAAAAGGCAGTCGTCTCAATTTCACAGTTGGTGTTTGATCAGAGGGACGTACTTCATCATCCTGCTTTTGGTTTTGTGTTTGCGAATCCAAATAACTCATATTTGGCTTTCGGTCACCACAGTCCAGCTGTGGAGCGAGAACAGTCAAGTCTCCAAAAGAGGTTTTCTGTAAGTTAAAATCTTCTCTGCTTGAGGTTTGATTTTTGGTTGAACTTGGTAACAAGGTCTCCTGTTCTGTCCCATTTGCTGCGTCACATTCAGTCAAGTCTACCACTTCTAAGGAAGTGGAATTTTGTCTTTTGCACTTTTTCTGTTCTGGAGAAATCCAACTTGGATCTGTGAGGTCAATGAAATGCTAGAAAAGGGAAAAAACATGAACAGGAAAAAAGTCAGTAAACACTACAGTAATTTACACGAATGAGTAATAAGTAATAAGTGGGAAAACTCCTATATGTCAATAAAAAACCCATTCCTCTGAAAAAATAGAATTATTCATGGATAAAAAAAACGGTTTAAAATAGTCTTTAAATGTTTCATGGCACACATGGAAGTGATGTTTTCATTATGATTCTTATAGTTTTAATATGAAGCCACAAAAGGAAAGTCTATTTACCTTTTTTGTCTTATTCTAGAGGTAAAATAGAAGCCCTGAAACACATCGTTATTTTTGTTTTATTTTCATCTTGGAAAACTGTTTTTTCGTGGTTGTTTCTGTAATAGCCACAACAGGATAGTCTGTTCAGAATGAAATGCAGTCATGCTTCTTCCAGTTGACTTTTTAATTTCTCCATGCACTCTAAACACACCTTACATTTTGTGTGTTAGCAAGATGTCACATTACTGTCATGTCTTTCTTTTGGCAAGAAGTGCAATTAAAATACGAACGATTTCTGCCAGAGAGTCTTAAGGAAGATAGGTTGAAAAAGTCCATATACAAGTTCTGATGGATGAATGAGTCAAGCACAATTTTTTTACCATTAGGAAACCGGGGTTTGAATCCCAATTTATTCATGGACTTTGGATTCATGAACTATGGATTTTCCCTTTTGTTTGCCTTCATCTTTATTTTACATCTTTCTGATGGACAACCTTGAAAACAAACTTGATTTTCACAGTGAACCATCCCACTGGGATCTGTCACTTTATGCCCGGAGGCCAATCCTACTCTGTCTTGTTGTTGCCTGGCTGTTCAATGCATTTAAGTGACTCTCCTGCCCTGCTCTTTTCTAGTCACACATGAACTGATCTTTACAGTAACCTCATGCATTTTAAATGTGACGCTGTGTATATGTCGCTGGTACAGTGGGGCAATGACTCATTCTGCAACAATGAAATGAGAAGGACTTTGGCCTTGTGTGATGATCAGCTGGGAGGGTTTGTGTGTGTGTGTGTGTGTGTGTGTGTGTGTGAGGGTGAGGGTGTCTGCTCGTCTATCTATCTCTCTGTTTATTCTCAAGCCTTATTTACTTATGCTGTAATGCTGTCCTGGGCCACCTCGGGCCACCTTTGCCCCTCGGCTGCAGTCAACAGACAGAAGAAGAAGCGACAGGGAAATGGAGAGAGGGTCAATAGGATAATTAAATGAAAGAAAAAAATTCTCACTTGCCTGTTCAAGGCTTCCATAAAAGTATATGAAGTAGAGAAACTGTGGTTTTGTTAATATATTTCCCAGAAAAAAAAATATGACTGTCACAGCGTATGTGCTTTATGAATCAGTATATAACAACACTTGAAGACAGATGAATGAAGCCTATCTGACGTTATAAGGTAACAATGCTAACTGATGTAAACAATGAATACAGAATGGAAAACAAATGACAGTTAGCTCAACAAGTAGACCTAGCTAGCATTCAGACCACAGATGCTAAGGCTGCACAACTTGGGACGAAAATGTCAAATATACTGCATGTCATTGAAATAGTTATTAAAACAGTTTCAATAACACTTGAAGCTCAACTGTCCGAGGGGCGCTGCTGAGCAAACTGTGTCCGACTGTCGCGGTGTCAGTTAACGGCAGCGGCAGCGGCGTTAGCTACCGGGTGAGCCGTCCACTCTCGTTGCTATGGTAACAAGCGCGGAGCGGTTTGCTAGCTTACCGGCGGGATGTTGACGTTCACGGCGTCTACGTCAACCCGCACAGAAGAGAGAGGAGGAGGAGGCGGCGGCGGCGGAGGCTCGACCTTGGTCGAGAAGGAGTCGACGATCTCCACATCAGAGTCGTCCGAGCTGAGAGTGATCACATCGTCCATGTCTCCCTCATCTAGCTCAACCTCGGACGACACAGACACTCCCAGCGGGGTGTTGACCGTGACAGTAGCCCGCCTACTACCGGAGGATCACCTGAAGAAGACATGCGGTGGTCGCCGAAGTCCTGTTGTGTACAAAACACAAGGGGAACGCTCCGGTGAGACTCGGAGCCTCTGGACTTGGGCCATTTCCTCGTCGATGTCGTCTGCTACATGCGCCCGATGCTGCCGGCGGTTGTATCCTACTCGTTCAAGGGACTGAACACCCAGCTACATCCGAAATTTGAAATCCGATGACAGCGATGAATGTATAACAGGCTCATTTCACGTTTAACGCTTCCTGCTTGTCTTGTCGTATTTTTTTTCTTCTTCTGCAGTCTGGCACTTCACAGCGAGCTGTGCCACAATCACAAGGATCGCCACCTGCTGGACCGGAGTGTAAAGTGTTGTTTTACTAATATAATCTGTCTTCATAAAAAAAAAAAGTAAAAGATAAATACCAACGAAAAAAAAACCGCACGAACTCATGCTCAGTATAGGATATAATTGCATGCACATTACTGAATATAATGAAACCAATTATTTCCGGTCAGTATCCATCCAAAACACAAGTCTGTTTTTCGAGTATTTCATCTGAAGGCATTTACAGTATATATCTCTCAACAGTCGCCTACATTAGAATATATATATATATTTTTTTTAAACACAGTTGGGCTTGGTTTCAATAGATATTCACTAAATTCCTAACTCCTTCGACATGTTGTTTATCTTTTCCCCCTGCCAAATAAGCAATACTACAAATCTTGATTCATCAATATGTTGAGACTTAGATGTTGACATCCCAGGTTGACATTCCTGATACAAAACTTAGCATGCTCCCTAAAATCTACGCTTTTCCTATTGTGACACATAAAAAAGGCTGCTAGGAAAAACGACCCAGATTCATGAACATATGAATCAAGATTATAAAGTTCTGTCAGAAATTCTGACAAAATTATGAATTGACCGAAATATATTCAAACAGTTAACATAGTAATTATTTACGATTGATAATCATGATCTGTTTGGTTTCACTGTGCATCACTGGAGTTATTGAACAAGTGATTGGCATGCAGAACAGGAGATATGTCAACTGTATACCAGATGCTTTCAATACTGAATATGCTATTGGCCTGATTGTCTACCCATCCATGTAAAAATGTAAACATCAAACCAATGAGTTTTTGTGTCAATGTGTAATCTCAAACATCACCACTGGAGGGCACTCATGTTGCGCAACAGATTTAGAAATTTGTCGGAGCAGTCTCCATTCACAGGGCAGCTTGCAGCAATCACACATCCCTGTGTTTCTCTTAGGGATGTCTCTGAAAGTGAACTGTGAACAGAACTACTTACAGGTCAGAGTAAGACACATCACTCAAACAGACACCGTATCCCTGATGATTAATCTGTCTTCCAACAACTTCTCTGAGCCCTGGGGGGATGCTTTTCTGATACTCCGTGAGGCCGGGACATCAGTGTCACAGAAACACTTGTGTTTTGGTGATATAAACCCACTTGTGTCCGGGCCGAGTATGCTGCAGGAAATAGATGCAATGTATTTCTGTATTTATAAGCCATCCACCGATGACGTATTGAACGCAGTGTTACGTGCTTATTTACAGCTTATACTTTTCTG
Source organism: Scophthalmus maximus (assembly GCF_022379125.1). Lineage (NCBI taxonomy): Eukaryota > Metazoa > Chordata > Actinopteri > Pleuronectiformes > Scophthalmidae > Scophthalmus > Scophthalmus maximus. The sequence goes on from NC_061523.1 coordinate 12,236,771, forward strand.
GTATTAGCCAGGACCAGAGCTTTGAGGTTTTTTTGTGCTGCACGCCATGACTAAAAGCTGCTTCCTTTTGATAGAGAGCTGTGACACATACACACATACTGGTGTGTTGGGGTTGATAAGACCACTGTAACTGTGATAAGCACATTGCTTAATCTGTAGAAATAGTGCACAATGAACGGTTGTCAGCTTGGAGCCTTGTTTATAATGTAATGTCATTTTGTAAAACGCAATATCTCGGCAAAAAAGCATTGTTGTTTTTTTTGCTGCTTTTTTTTTAAATGCATGTATTGTCTGCAGGGAATATTCCAGGAAAAGAGGGAAATATTATTCAGTAACTTGTGCTTGTTTTTCAAAGAAATGTAAATTGGATGAAAGTAGCTATTAACCTCGGACGGCTCCAGCCATTACACCCTGTGATGAATACCAGGCAGGATGAGTCATCGCCGTAGTCAGACACTCACAACCTCCTGACACCCATCCAATGATGTGAAAACTTTGAGAGAAACAAATACCATGTGCATGTATACTGCTGTGTATGTTTATAAGTATGCACACACCAGTGTCTTTTCCGTCTGAATTTTTGAAAACATCCATATCTTTTCTTCTCATGTCTACTCATGATGCTATGCATGTTGGAGCACATGTTTTGCTTTAGTTTGAAAGCATCTTTGCAACACATTTCTGCTAAGTATAGGGTTAATACCGTCCAACATACAACAGCGGTTGGTGCCAGATCCTTATTGTCGGTCCATGTTACTGTGTGCAGGTCTTTAGTTCTGAGAACATAAACGATAGTAACTCAGCAGGAGAAGGTGATCCAAGTTCAATTAGACATAGAGGGAGAACTGTGGAGATGTTTTAAATCCCACACAAACCTCCGAACAGTCCACTGCCCATACATGGACACAGATGGATGAAGGATGAAATGGAGCATGCAATGTCCTCCTTTTTTTAAGGTGAACAAAAGCATGTCTGTACTCATTAGTAGTTACTTGCATTGGGAACCAGGGATGTCTAATATAAAGCCAACTGGCTTTTGATAGAAATGTTTGCAGAGATTTGTGAATAGCATTGGACTTAAATAGCAACAACAGAAGTACCTAGTTTTCAGGTCAGACTGAGAAATGAAAGTTGAAACTGCCTTACTGTTTCTTCCTCGAGCATTTGACTAGTGCTGAAGTCCAAATGCATTATACTGTACATGTACAGCTATACCTTTCATGAAACGACTTGATGGTAAATAGAAATAACAATTTGTGGTTTGAGGTTATCGGACAATTTGTTGGACGGTCACAGTGACTTTCTGGTTGCCCGGCAACCTCAATGTGTCGACAAGAAGCACAGCCAAGAAATAGTTCTGCACATATGGGTGTCGTTTTAACACTTATTCAAACAAAGGAGATACAGTATATTGTGACAAGTAGTGAGCTATAGAGGTGAAGAGTGGGGGATTTGGTTTTCTTTGTGATAAGATAAGTATTTGCCGGTTGTCACCTCTCCTTTAACAGACAGGCAAAAAGAATGGTATGGAGCTTTCATCTGACATTCAGCAGGAGAGCAAATTTCCCAAATTTTTGCATTATTCCTTTAAATGTTTCACACTTTCTCATACATTTTTTTTTTAAGAGACAACTTCTCAAGGGGTCACTGAATGAGCTTTTGATTTAACTCCTACTTTACACCACCTTTGCACCTCACGTACATTGGCAATCAACAGAAGCTTTGTGACAACAACACAATCCTCCTCATTTTAAATCCACTTGGTCTGAAAATAATAGTATTCCTCACACCACAATAGAAAACAATCCTTTGGGCTGTTTCAGAATATTACTCTCAGAGGAGATCGAGACTAACAAGGACCCTCACCTGAGACAGGCAGCAGAGAATGCTGGGTGCACTTGTGCATCCTGAGTGTGACAACAGCACAAAATTAATTTTCTTTCTGAGCTTTGAAAAGACGTCATAAAGTTCCAGGTATTTCATTGAACATCATCAGTAAATGAATTGATTCCATGCCTATAGGCAGAAAAATCACTCGGCATGCTTTTCAGTAATAGATATGGCTGAACAGAATAGGACAGAATCATCAGTCAGTGTAGCTGTTTTTATCAGAGTGGAGGACCGAGTTACTACTGTCACTGAGTGAGGGGCTGACACTGTGTTCATCCTGTCCTGTCCGAGCCAGACCGTCACTTCTCTGTGACACTGACAGAGGAGTTAGCCAACACATTCGGTTACAGGCAGTTAGAGGTCGCATCTGCGGCCTTATCACATTTTGCAGAAAATTAATAATATTCAAATAAAGAACCAGCGAACAAATATCTTCGGGGGAAAATACACTGCGTCCAAAAATTGTTGTCTTTATTGTTTCGAGTGTGCAATCAGCGTCATTAATACTCAGAGACAGGCTGCGTTAATCTGCAAAGAGCTATAAATAAATTTAAACATCTTTGTGTTGGTGTTAAATCATGGGTAATCTGTGCATTACATGGTTAGTCTCATGAAACCATATGATCTTATTTGGTGGAACAGCTATCAACTCAGACATCAGAATCAGTGTCCCTACTATCTACTAATCTTTAACAGGGTTGTGTTATACAGTATGAACTTAATATAACAGCTTCAATTTGACATATTAGCTTGAAACAAAATTGGTAACTGTATCTGTCAAATTAAAGGCAGTGGAGTGTAATGCAGCAGAATTATAAAATGGATGAAAATCCCAATTTAGAAATTTGGTCATAGTCACTGTTACTCATGGATAAGTCAGTTTCAGTCACAGCTACTATCTGGTAGTCTTACTGTCAAGCAGACTTGTTACAATGGTTACCTGCAGTCTAGTATACTGTACACTGTGCACTGAATTACAGCTGTGGTTTGAACTGGATCAATTTGACACTTTCCAGCCATTTAGAAATCATAAGCAACTTGTTTAATCTTCTCGTTAACCTTGGATCTGACTTTCACAATATCCCTTATTTTGAAATAAAAACAGTCCTTTTGTGGTCCATCGAGATTGTAGCTCTACAAATATAATTCCCCTCAACAAGCACAAATCAACCCAAGATGCAAACCTTCATTTAGATGTGATGATGATGATGATGATGATGATGATGATGATCAAACTGAACATACTCTGCCTTGAATGTTTACTTTTCCAGGATGAAAGCATGTTTTGGACATTGATTCTCATTATTGGGGCTTTCCTTTATGGTCTTTTTTGTGTTCATGGAGAATGGGACTCAAGCGCCGGAGCAACAAGTTCGTTGCAAAAGAGCAGCCTGGCAAAGGACGGAGCTGAACTTCCCAAAAAGCTGTACCAGATGGTCAGGTCGGAGAGCGTCCCGTCTCATGGAAATGCATCGTGACAGCAGGAGGGAGAGAGCGACAGGTAGAGGAAGAAAAACAGGTGAAATGAAACGACAGCTTGCAGGAGCAAGAGGTGTCAGTTGTCGCCACAGGAACCTGAAAGAGACAAGAAAATGGGGTCTGACGAAACTAGACGGGTTGGTGAAGTGTCCGACAGCCACCTCCTCACTTTCCTGTGTTGCTGTCCACTTCCATGTCATGCTCTTAAGCTGTTTAGAGCATGCCTGCCACATGTGCTGCTTCACATCGCCGTCACATTCAGGACTATTTGTGTCACCTGCTTTTTTTTTTGCTTTTTTAATGTAGCTGTAAGGAAACATAATATCCCCAACAAGGATCATTTGAATGGCAGAGCGTGCCACGTCCAGAGACAGGGGAAGCTGATGGTGGACCAGAGCCCAGTGACTCACTCTGCCATCTGTGACCCCGGGATCCTCTAATGGACAGCTATATCGCTACGAACCACTGGACGCCATGTCAGAGGGCAGAACTGGCAGACGCCCAAACACTGCAAAATACATTCATGTTGTGTATAATTTTGAAGATGCCTTTTTCTGTCAGGTGGAAGCGGTGGTTATGGTACAAATCTGATCTTTAGGATAGTTTACATAGCGTCAGTGACTCAATCATAATCCTAAGAACTGCCAACAGAAATGCCCAGGGGTAATAAATAGAGATTTTATCTATGAAAATAAAAGGCCAAAAACTAAGAGGGAACAAGGTCAAAGTAAAATTCAAAATGAATGCTCTAATGAGCACTTGGCCTGGTGGCTGGAAGCGGAGGGACAACCTGAATACTAACAGCGCACAGAGCGAAGGTTTGGAGCACAGTGAGAAAAGTGGCAAATTGCGCAGATTAAGTGCTAACGAGGAATTGTCTTGAGGTACTCAATTTCCACAGCTGATGCTCGAGGACATGTAGCATGAGTAATCTTATTCAGTGTCACCCTACTGCAGAGTTTGCAGGGGAAATCTGTCTCATAATGTGAAATATAAAACATCTGCCTCCTGTCAATTTTATTCCAAATATCAACTCAGAGGCATACAGAGACCAGCGGTCTCCACATCAAAGAGCAAAAAGAAAAACCAGTCTGTGTGTGTGAGCTCGTAATGAAGGGGCTGTCGGAAATAACGGCTAAGAATTTATCTTTTGCTGGATCCAGTTCCTGGGAGCAATCCTCCCTGTTCCTGGGAGCTGCCTATAGCCTTGACCACACAGACTCCAGAGAAACAAAACAAGGGAGATTGAGTCAGCTCGCCCCTTCCACTAACTGACACCTTTTATCATTTTAGCAACAAAGAGAAGAACAAAGATCAAGCAGTTTGAAAAAGACTTATTTCTGTGCATTGCATATGAAATACCTTTTTTCTCCCATTACAAGTGCAATTTACAATGAGACCGACATGAACTCCTTTAGGGTCCGGACATTTTCCAGAGTTTGTCGTTCACATATGGAGACGGCAGCAGGAGATTGCCGGAGTCTATATGCGTTCACAACAACAGGAACATTTTTCGGAGGATTCAGGCGAGGGGAAGGCCCCTGGGTAGAGTACCCACTCGCTGTTTTTCATTCATCAGACAATTTTACCTTCTCATCCTTCATCACATCCTTTGGATCTCAGTGTAAATATACACACCCTCTGAAAATGAATAATAGTTTGCAACAATGACCTGATTATAAAGTGATCCGAGCCATTGGGTATGAGTCATTTCTTCACTTGTTCAGTGTCTCCAACATGAAGCCAATAAGTGGATTCTGAAGTTTTGTGAGCAATATATATTATATGGGAGGACAGAATGAGATGATTTGCTTCTGGCCCTCATACTCACTTGTTGCCTCTTAATCCTCATCCATTCTCCTTAGTAGTAGCCAAAGGCCCATTATGAATTTAACCAGATCACAACAAACACCCTGAACATGAGCCTTTTTTTAACCTGATTCAAAAGCCTTATTCCCTTTGCAATTAGACGAAGGAACTAATTCGTTGAAGTGTTTTTGCAGGAAGGAAATAGGGGGGCATATTCTCTCGGCTCCTGGAAGTGAATTCTTAAAGCGCCTTCCTCTGCTGGATGTTTAAGCAACCATTACTGCTGTTTATCACGGATGAAGCCCTTTTAACCACATTGAAATTCAAAAAGCAGTCGATGAAACAAGTTCATCAGTTCCTAGTTTAAATGTATTTAAAAAAAAAACATCCTTAATAAACAAGCTGTGTATTTGAAATGAGTAAAAAGAAACAACTATTTTTGAAATGTCCAATTTATTTAATTTGGAATTTGTTTATTCAACTCCGAGCCCTAAAAACGTCTCTGATGAAAAAAACCATCACCCGAAAACTTCTGCTGAGACCTTGTGCTTCTATCGAGGAATGTGCTGACATGTCTGACCTTCAGGCTTCATTAGCCCGGGCAGTGACGCACTCGAGTTCCAGTGTGATTTTATCCAAAGCTGCTGTAAAAAAATCGGAGGAAAATACTTTTTTGTGGTACACAACAAAGGTCAGCAGCGATGCATTCATATCTCCACCTGCCAAGCCCACTGACAGCAGCGGTAACAGCAGCAGAAGTCAGGTTGGGGTTGTGGAAAAAATCAGTGCAACTCTGAAAAAAGAACATGTGAATCACAGTGTGGCTGTGACACACACACTGAACCGAGTCCCCTCCCACTCTCCTGTACACCATCCCCACACAAGAATACACAACAACAAGAGCCAAGGATCCTGTTATACACACACACACACACACACACACACACATAAACACACACACACACAGGCATACACATATGCAAATCGTTCTATATTATTTTATGGTATTTCAGTGTTCATACAGGGCCATGGCTGAATTTCTGCGGGCTGAATTCCCTGAAGACAACGTTTGCTATAACAAATCACCTGCAATCTGAGATGTGGTTTTCACACAGCACCTCCAGTCATTTATTCCTGGAGTGTTGCATAATGCAGCAGTGGGTTCTGCTCACATCCAGCCTAAACATTCTTCCTCGGAAGAAAACAGGAAGGTAAGAGGATTGAGGCCGCTCGGGACACAAAGCCATCGGTCGCCTGAGTGTATGGCTGCCCTCTCAAGGATCGTTTTTCTTTTTATCTACACAGTCTTGTGTGGTCAATAAACAGTGTTATCAGCGTCATCATACTGTCAGCATACCGGATTTCTGACAATGCCTTTACCTGCCAGGGCAAATCACAAGAGTCAGCCTCTCTTAGTGCCCCTGTGAACACGTCGCCAGCAATTGCTCTGTTTTAGTTGCAGCTAAGGAGCATCTACAAGTACATCAGCCGTCGCCTTAGAAAGTGAGAAAAAAAAGGTGTGTGCGAGGCTTTCACTGAGTGCAGTTATTGGCAGTGAAATAGTGTTCAGCGAGCATATTAATAATCACTGCCACTGAATAATTTCTAGGAGCAGTAATTATCACTAAAACCTCATCAATCAAAACATTACCTGTTGGCAGTGGGACAAGCTGTTAAATCACAGTGCATATCTAATGATTGATAAGTTGATGAGACTAAAGCCATGTGGAAATGTTTGTGTAGCTCCCAACGCGTCTGTGGCGTCAGAGAGCTGCTAATATGTTTTTTTTTAAAGTGACAGTATATGATTCTGGCATCTGCGTAACAGGGGGGTCATGTGTGTCACAAAGATATCAAACATGTAACATGTTATTAGATTGATGGCTTAAGCATGTTCAGCCTGAACATGAAATCATTGTAATGATTGGTTGGGGAGACATTTGATTTGTGTAATTTCCTAATTTGGGGGGAAAACCATCAGCCACACACCCACCCCTCCTCCGCAGCGATGACTGCATCAAAACAGGAAGCTGGATCCAAAGCAACCGGATTCTGGTCATTGTGGTATTATTATAGAGAGTAGGCAGAAGGCTGGAAGGATCTTGTGTGTGATTATTTTTCATATTTATTTGAGATCACAAAATATTTTTTGTGATATCAGATAGATTTCAATAACTTGTCATGTCAAGATAAACAGTATATAATAAAGAGAAAGTGTGTGTATAAATATACCAAGTATGTTTTTTTGCATGCGTATGTAGGGTTTGTCTGTGTGTGCACATTGTATTCTGATTTAATTTTTTTTGGAACATGTGCAACACATATATAAAGTATGCATATTTCTGAGATATGGAGGAAATGGAGGAAAGTGAGGGGGATAGTGTGTCAGTGCGAGCGAGTTGTGTATTGCCTCATACACAGAGCACATTGAAACGTTTCAGGAGATATTTTACATTATGTAACCGACAAAAATTCTGTACTTATCAAGTTTTGGATTAGAGGAGACAAGAGTATTGTTGAGAGAGCTTTGTTCTCGCTCTGTTGATCTGTCTGCAGCACTCAGAGTAGAAAGTACAGTTAATGCAATAACAAGACAAAAACATTTTGTCAACACCTGCAACGGAATTGTTGCATAATTTCTGTTCGTTCCAGGGTTAAAGTCACAGTTGCAGACTGTATTGGAAGATTTGCAGTCGCACAGTGCACAATGACTTTCACTATGTATGACACGAATGTACGTGAATCAATGATTTCATCCTAATTTAAACAGCTGCCAACACCTATACGTTTTTTTGGTTCTGTCTGGTCCGACCTTTTGCTGTGAAACAAATCCAAACATTTTTTTTTTCTGTCCTTGATAATGTCTCTTTACTGTTCAGAAGGGATCACAGACGCAAAGGTGCGTAAGTGCAACTTCCATCAGACGATTGCACAGCGAGGCTATAGCTCTTTTGCAGTGATTACGACTGTGTGTGATTTCCTGGATCGCCCCAGGTTGTACAGTCAGACACAACAAAACCCTGTTTTCCGGCATACAAAGAGCGTGTTTGTGTTGGAGGACGCTGGTTCCAGAGGTCAGTTTTTCCCTCTCTCTCTGTTGTTATGCAGCAGGTAGACCCCTTCAGGGGATGTCGGCAGACCACTGATATGTGGTGACAGTCCCCCTCTAGATGATCTTCACTGGTTTCCATTTTTCATCCTGGGGAGTGAGATTAGAGCGAGGGAGGAGAGGGGGAATATGCACATTCAGTCTGCTTTTAGTTTTAGTTTTTACTTGCATGTTTTCCTGCTTTGGTTTTTTTGCGCCTGTGTGTGGTTTCCACATTTCTGGTCTCCCGCCAATATAATGAGCCCTTCCAACACGACTCGTTTATCGTATTGTAGAAACGCTTCAGCCCACCTCTCTGCTTGTTTGAAAGGGTTTTTATAACCTTGCCTGTCAGCCGAAATGTAAACATTGTCGTTTGCCTAAACCTATAGGATAATCTACCTGCCTGGCCACAAGCTGCCACGTGCTCACGTTAAGACTCCTGCTTCTCAGAGACTCTGAGGACAATCCCAGTATTTTATTAATTCATTATGTTAATCAATGTACATTAAACCTTTTAGACCCTACTCTTGCCTTCGCTCATGTTTTTTCCGCACTTGGATTCAAGCCATTACCTCAAATCCTAACAGACAGGCATGCAGTCTGAGTACTCCTCCAAATCTACAGTAACGGTTTCTGTGTTTCATCTACCTGCAGTGTCACTAGCATGTTCTGATGGAGCCTCCGGACAAGCACAGATGCGCACACTTACACCAACATTAATGCTGGCATCCATCAAACAGCTCCAACTGGACTGCAAATCCCATACTGACAGGATTCCAGCAGATGCTATTTACTTTATAAATAGACTTTTTTTTTTTTAATCCAAAGTTAGTGACGTGTGTCGGTCGGGCCCAGTCTGCTCATCTGCTCATCAGCTTTTTTTCATTTCATCATTCACAGTTTTATTTCACTATGACCCTTGACCCTGGCCATGTGTGCGACTTTTTTCTATCATTCCTGACTGTTAAACATCCCCTGGCTGTAGGACTGTCTGCCCAGCACCGCTGCTTTATATATTACTGAACCTCCAGAGCAAACAGAGCTATTCAGCTACAGGTGTCATGGTCACCTCCATTCTGTGCCACCAGAGACCAATTCCACATTAGAGTGCGTGAGGGTGCACACAGACAAGTCTATGCCTCCGTCGAAGAAAAAGGTACCTCTAAATTTAAGATGTGAAATTATAAGTGTGGATCAGTCAATCGTGTTGTTGCATTAAAGCCCTTTCACTTTTGAAACCGTGGCCTTCTAATTGGTCGGCCTGCAGGGCTGATGAAGTTCAGCGAAACCTCCAGCTGTGATGCTGCACCTCCACATCTCTGGGTGACTCTTGACAGCCCTGTCACCCTAAATGTCCCCGTCATATCACCTCAGCATGCCAAAGTGCTTTTTTTTTGTTTTATCCCTTTAAGTGATTTGACATTTTGCTCTGAAATAAACTCCCTGCATGTTGTACAAGTAATGTTGAGAAAGGTGAGTTGAGAAAATAAAGAAAACAACAACGTGTGAGTTTATAATATCAAGCAGAAGCAGCTCCAGGGGCTCCTCTTAAATCCAACAGTCTGAACAATGTTCTGTCCCTCTCTCTCTCTCTCTCTCTCTCTGTCTCTCTCTCTGTCTCTCTCTCTCCTTTAAGTTTAGCGATGGGCTGGTCCTCCGAGTGATGTCACCTCACTCCTCTATGAGCATTCATTCCACCAGCGGTGTGCGATGCTGTTCACCAAAAACCAAAACGCGTACTACTGCTTTACGCACGGCGACGTGACATGTGAGGAGTGATTGCTCGTGCACACCTGGATCGTGGACACCGTTCTGCTCACATTTTGCAATATTTTAGGAACTTGCTGTGCACGTCGGGACTGTCTGGACCCGTGTTGGCGATTCGAGGAGAAACACTGTGTATTTCTTGGAGTACACCGTTCGTGCAGGAGCATTACGCGCAACGCACAGCACACGGCAGTGGACGGAGGCTCGAAGCACCCGGTCTTGGCGGTTTTGGAAAGATCGGGGGCGCGAGGAAAACAACAACCAAACATGATACGAAAGGACAAGTTGGAGCCAGCATGGATATAACCCGGGTAAATCTGTTCGTGGAAAACGTTTCCAACGATGAGAACGCCACGGACGCACCGCTCGCCTTGCCACACACGCAGACAGCCACTGCACTCATCATCCTGGTGGTCAGTGTGATCATTTCGGTGACCATAGTCGGTAATGTGTTGGTGATAGTCGCGGTGCTGACCAGCCGGGCTCTCCGTGCGCCTCAGAACCTTTTCCTGGTCTCTCTGGCATCAGCGGACATCCTGGTGGCCGCGCTGGTCATCCCCTTCTCCCTCGCCAATGAGGTTATGGGCTTCTGGTACTTCGGCAGTACTTGGTGCGCCTTCTATTTGGCCCTGGACGTGTTATTCTGCACCTCGTCGATCGTGCACCTGTGCGCCATCAGCCTGGACCGCTACTGGTCAGTCACCAAGGCGGTGAGCTACAACCTGAAGCGGACACCCAAGCACATCAAGTCCATGATTGCTGTCGTGTGGATCATATCTGCCATCATCTCCTTCCCCCCTCTGCTCATGACCAAGCACGACGAACGCGAGTGTCTGCTGAACGACGAGACCTGGTACATCCTCTCGTCCTGCCTCGTGTCCTTCTTCGCCCCGGGTCTCATCATGATTCTGGTGTATTGCAAAATTTACAAAGTGGCCAAGCAGCGCTCCTCCACCGTGTTCGTGGCCAAAAACGGCCTGGAGAGGCAGCCCTCGCAGTCAGAGACCTGCTTCGTCCGCAAGGGCCGGGTTGAGATGGAGAGCCCCAGTAGCCAAGGCTCGGGCAGCCCCCAGCAGGGGCAGGGGCAGGGGCAGGGCGAGCTGGACGACATCGACCTGGAGGAGAGCTGCTGCGCGTCGGATACCAAGCCCCGCAATCATCGCTTCGCCAAGCGGAGGAAGGTGGAGGGGTCGGACTGCTGCCCGCCTCGGAGCTGCCGCCTCTCCTGGGCGTCTGCCCGGGCGTTACAGCTCTACCCGGAGCAGAAGAGCCCAGCGGAGCAACCACAGCTGTCCGCGGTCAACAAGACCAAAGTGGCCCAGATGCGGGAGAAGCGGTTCACCTTCGTGCTGGCGGTGGTGATGGGGGTGTTTGTGCTCTGCTGGTTCCCCTTCTTCTTCACCTACAGCCTCCATGCCATCTGCAGAGACAGCTGCTACATCCCTGGCGCACTTTTCAACCTCTTCTTCTGGATTGGCTACTGCAACAGTTCTGTGAACCCCATAATATACACTATTTTCAACAGGGATTTCAGAAAAGCCTTCAAGAAAATCGTATGCAGAACTCCCAAACGCACATAACACTGAAAGGGACACATGTATTTCCGCCTCCCGTTCTTCTTGGTTGACTATTAGTCCCCCTCCCCAAATCATTTTAATGTAACTGTTATCATATTGCGGGGTAAAGTTGCAGTCTCGTGTACACATTTTAAATGTTCATGAATAAAATGTCAAGTGGAGAAACACAAAAGAAAAGGAAGATCTTTAGTCGGACAGTGTTCTTGAAAATGTTAGCATCAAACACGGTCAATTATTTAATCATCAGATATATTCAGCCCACTTGAGATATGCAAAGTTTTAATATAGGTCACTGTATAACAAGTCCGCGTGAGAAAAGGAACTGCTCGTATTGGATCAGTCTTTTATGCTGCATCAAGCGGGCGGAGAGAGCTACTTCAGAGTGAAAAGGAAGTCTGGGTCCCTGTGCTGGTGGCTGGATCACAGTGGGTGTTTTATGTCGAGATAAATAGATGATCAAGCTCCACCATCCATAAAATATACGCATGGGGACGAGCAAATCAGTTTCACGGAGACACAGTATGTTGCATGGCTGATGTGTTTGGCATCACTACAGGTAATGCAGATACACCTTTGCTGTCGTCCGATGCTCATCAGTGAACCCCCAAACTTACATAAGAGTCTAATCTCACACCCCCACCACACGTCACATCACCTCACACCAGAACAATTGCCAAGCTGAGGCCTGCGTGTGTGTGTGTGTGTGTGTGTGTGTGTGTGTGTGTGTGTGTGTGTGTGTGAAACTCTATTTGATAAATCTGCATATTCCATTTCAACCCTAGCTCAATATTTTGTCAGTAAATATTCAAACCGTGCGGGAGCACAATTCTGCTACACAACCTGATCTCAGTATCACGGGACAGGAGTTTAAATCTGGGTTATGTTGTCCCACCCAAATTCGTTTTCTATGCTTTGACAAGTAAAAAAGTTTCTGGCAAGATGATAAAAATAACTATATTTGACTGACTGTGATATTGAATGTTACTAGGAAGGCTTTTCTAAAAAAAAGAAAAGAAAAGAAATGATAATAATAAAAAGTAGCATCTCTGGACACAGTTATTACAGGACTTCCATCCAGCACCAAATCTGCTTGGTTCAGTAAGAGAGCTTAACATGTTCAAGCCATGCCTCAGGCTGTAATCCTTTGTACAGCGTCACTGGTTGTTTCCATACAGCCAAAGTGTATATATGTGAAATGTTGGATACATGATGAAGCTTGTGTGAAAAGGCCAGTGCTTCTCTGGGGAAAACTCGTCTTAATGAGAAGAAGGCTGACCCGCTCCATGTCAGCGTATTGTCTTCGTGGGGGGTGCTGGGGGTAAATACACTATTTATATCCTCTTCGGAATGTCTTCAAAGCACTCCTGCGGCTCACTGGTGCCCTGCCAAAGATAACTACCCAGTTTGAGGCGTGTCGTGCTTAAAAAGAATCAAAAAAAAAATAAGTTTAATGAAGAGCTTTTAGTGAAGAGAGGTCTTATTCATGAGGGGGTTTCTAAAAAAATTGTAACGAGAGAGACAGAGAGGAAACAAGAGAGAAGGTGATTGCACGTTTTCCTGTCCTTTTGACCTGCGACACCAGTTTACTCATGAACAGAATTCGACACTCGGAGGGAAGCGGAGCTGCTGAGAGGAAGGAGACTTTATCTCAAAGGGATTCACAGACTCTTCAAACAAATGAAATGTCGGGCGCAAGGTCAATTTAGCTCCTTCATCTTTTGCAGCATCCAAGTGATGTTAATTGGGATATGTGCAACTTAATAGGATGCTGTTGTCCATGTTACATGTAACTTAATTTCTCCAGAGACCACATGCGTGGTTGGAAATGTTTACATGAACGTTCACATGTCATTTTCTTCCTGATAGTATACTGATTACTGTCTGACAAGACATGCAACTCCCTTGTTAAATCTCACTTCCCCATTCAATTATCTTTTCGATCAACTGCTGAGTGGAGCAGAGTGTTTTTAATTAGCTGTAGTGTTTTTTCTCCTACTTTCCGGAATGTCTACTCACACATTTCACCTGTGTTACCTCTTTTGTCTCAGAGTCCAAATTGAGAGACAGGAAAAATAAAAGAAATAGAGACAGAAAAGAAACCTTCACACAGGACGAAAAACATCCTTCGCTTCGCCTTTCGTCAGATGAATGCTCTGCTAATTGCATTTTTATTCAAGACAAAATGTAGATTGTTTACACTCTGTTGATTTGCCGGCCTCTCAAGTCTGCACTTCCATCTATCGAGCCTTTCATTTGTCCCAGACTGTAAACAAAGTTCAGGAAGGGAAGCGGAGCAGTGGCGACCCTCAACCTCCCAAATCCTCTTCTAAAGGCCTAATGAGAGAAACAGACGAACCGGACAGAGCCAAAACATTTCCTGGTGTGGGATGCTTTATTCAGGCCCCTTTCAAGGGGAGAGAGAGTCGACAGTCGGGGTCGGCTGCCGGCCCTGTGTAGGGTCAGCTGTGAGGGGAAGGCTATTTGCAGTCACAATAGTAGATGTGGTTAGAAATGATTCAAGACGGGTGCAGCGCAGAAAAAAAACTAAAACAGGAGCCTCTTAGGATGAGAGAGAGAACAATGAATAGAGCCGTTGCTTGCTGTCCTCTGCTACATTACCTTGTTTGTCAGACGCAATGCAGCATCTGCAGGTAATTGCCTTTTTTCAATTGTTTCTAACAAGATAAGGGTTGGAGGCGAGCAAGGCCAAAACTCGCGTCAATCCCTGGAAGCTGCGTATCTGGAAAAGAAGTGCCAGTTTGTCATTAGTTTAATTCAGCCGATGTCACGTCGAAGCAGGGGTGGGACTGAGATCACTCTCTCCAGGCCATTCTAATATATTGCCCTGTTGAAAACAAACAGCCGACGTATGACTGGGAGTGTCAGAGGAAATCCGCGACTGCAGTGGTAACTTAAAGCCGACAGTCAGATTACTGGTTGTTTTTTTTCTCTGCATCTAAACATACGCATACCCATTGCTCTTGATAGAACAATCAAGTGGAGATTCTACTCACTGACAGAGTTGTCATTAAAAAACATGGCGTGGATGCTCTGCTGTAGGGGTTGCTACAGAGTATATGAGCTTTACTGCAAACGGCAAATGTGCAGCTACAAAGGAAAGGCAAGGAGATATAGACATTTTCTTAATTAATCAATCACACTTCTAAGTATTGTCTGTGGTCAGAGATATACTGTAGCTTATTCTGTAGTTGATTCATTTGAATTTTTTATACTGTGTATCTCTCACAATCACACTCTAGCGACTACCGTGTTCTTGTGCTGAGGCAAATCACTGGGATGATACTGTGCCACCATCATCTGTTATATAAAACACACACACACACACACACACACACACACACACACACACACACACACACACACATACACACACACACACCATGCACTTTGCCATTTGTTTATAGCAGCTGCAGCATTAAAAGGACACCTATGACCCTTGACATATTGGAACGCTGACATCTAAAAACAGGAAATGGACTGGTCATACCATTATGCAAAGTTAGGTCACCGCTTCACAAAAAGAGGAGCATATCGGACCAACAACTAACCTGGTAAGATTAAAATGACAAAATAAAATATCAAGAAATAATGCTCTCAAAATGATATTTTGTTCTTAATAATCAATAGTGATGAAGGTGTTCAAGTGCTGCCCCCTGCAGCAGCAATACATGTATGCCAGCCAATATTCATCGACAATGTAGAAGGAACATTAGAAATAATGACAATAAGGGAAACTTATGAGTTTCATAAAGTGCGTGTGTTTTCCGTTAGGCTGGAGAGATCAGCGCTTGTGTTCTTCACAACCTGCAGCAACCCTGTAATGCACATTGTGCTCTGCCTCAGTTTCAATGAGTGGAGAGGAGGGGTGTTAACGCTGAGGGTGTAATTAGAGGGTCCCCATGTGTCTTTGCCTCAGGCCTCCAACATCCATTGGCGCATCAACGGGTGGGACACAGACAGAGACTGTAACACTCCACAGCAGGAGGTCTTTTAATCATGCAGACTCGGAGTTGTATTCATGAAATGTCGGATGAGTCCAAGAATTCACAGTGAATAGGACCTGCAATGAGAGGCAAACAAGCTTTCCATCTGCACTCCACTGAGTGTAGACATCACCTTTGAAAGAGACTCATTACGGTTTTACAACAAAACCCCAACTCTGACACTCCTGTCACACTCCGTCAATCATTCTCACAGTGTAATCAACACAATGTAAATTGCCGAGTGACAGCGGCATCTGCAGCCGCAGAGAGTATTTATATAGTAATTGTAATCAGTTTTGTTGGGCTGAAATTGTGTAGTCATTGTTGTGTTAACATAATGTTGTGCTGTCCCCTTGGAGCCAAAAAATGTATGATGTAAACAATCGGAATATTCCGTTTGTTCTTGTTCATGTGGAAACTGTGACAGTTGCAGAATACATTTATAAGTAGAATGATTTAAATCGAGGATAATCATATCTGTATATGAATAATAATGGAATAACGAAGAATGCATACTAGGAAATAAATGAATTAAATGTTGGTTAATAGTAACATAAACCATCAAGTTTAGTTATTCTGAATGACACGAAGAACATGTTTTTTTTTTAATGAACCACCAAAACATTTGCGGTTGATAAATTTTCTTAATATAAACTTTCCATCTAATTTGAAAACTGTGAAATGATAAATTATCTCCTTTCTAAAGGAAAAAACGGCGAGAGAGCTGGTGGGACAGGAAATGGAGGAAGATGTGGGAACGGTGGAAGAGGGTTCCCTCAGCTCTGATCTCCGCCTCAGTGACCCTGAGCTGAATGTGACACTAATCAGGCCTGACACTCCGCACAAGACAATCAGCCAGCAAAGATCCACTCATTTGTCACTGTGTGTCGACAGAAGAGGCTGACCACGAGATTAGGGGCTATTTTAACAATGCTAGCCCAGATTGTGGGACAATTACTCAAGTGTTGCCCCCTGCCCACCCCTCCCTTAGGGGCCAGAAGTCACTCGGGTCACCCACCAACAACCTTCATCTTGAGATGATTGGTTCTCACAGGACTGCAACCTGCACACAACCAGCCGAGTTTAGGGAGAAAAGTCATTTAGTTTTCCATCCCACCGCCTCTTTTTTTCTCATCCCTTGACTCCAAACTATTTTGGACCTCACAGCTAGGCCTTGGGGTCAGCGCTCCCAAGCCCCAGTGTAGCAAGAGATTCAAACTGTAGCTGCAAAGACAGTGTGTCATGAAATTCAGTAATCCCAAGGAAAACAGGAAGTAAAAATCCATGCGAGGGGCAGATTGAGGGTGACCGCTGAGGAGAGAACAGCTGTGCAAGAAAGTGGCCCTTCACATCAAAACAAAACAAGAGCGATAACACAGAAGTCATGAAACATTAGCTGAAGAGACCCCAGGGAAATAGACCCATGTCCCGCAGACAGAAAACACAAAAAGTCCCCAAAATGTTTAGAATATGTTTATTTCCCTGACCTCTATCTACAGTATCGCATCTATTTGCCTCCATCGCTCTTTGCTCATCCCTTTGTTACGCTATCCTCTTTACAAGATAAAGTTTAAGTTGGTTATTTGTTGCCCAATTTCAATTCCAGGAGCATTTTGTTTAAATGTGTTTTCAGATTCACGTGTGGAACTGATTGTAAAGAATCAATTATTCAATTGTTTGACATTATGATGAAAACACAATAAATTATTTCTGCACTCCACTCTACATGCTCCACTCTATTTTAGGAAGGTATCCGAAAAAAAGATAGATGTAGAAAGTGAGATCTCCATGTCTTTTCTCATTATAAATCAGTTTTGCCATATACAGTCAATATTACCAAGTGGCGGAAATATGAGAGACCAGTGGCGGAGTCTCAATATTCAAAGAATGCGTTCTGAAACAGCTTTCATCATCAAAGGATAAACTCTCTTCATATTGTTGTAAAAAAAAAAAACAGTGCATACCAAGGTGATACGATATAGAAGTAACAAAAATAATACTTTTATTCTGAATAACTAGTGGTTAATGGAATTTAAACTCTGACCCGGACTGCACACGTATCAGGGTGTAGATTATAGGAGTTATCACCTTGCACATAGCAACCTCTCTGAGAGGAGGATTAATCTTCATCTGAAACAGCCGCTGCGCTGGTCCAAGCAGTAAACTTTTAGCTGTTTGGAAATTATTGGCATTTGCATGTTGTGCAGGAAATTCACAGATGCACAGCAGCCAATTAAAGGAACTATTTCTTTACATGTTTTCTGCTCTTGGCATGTTTTTTTAGCCAGGAGTGGGTGGTGGTGGTGGGGACGCCACAGTATCTCACCAATGAAAGACACTTTTTTTTCTTTTTCAAACAGAGATGTCTATCACCAAGGTTTGTTAAATAGTTGTTGAGATTGAAAATCAAAAAAATGTCAACCTTGTGGTGGCTCAAGAGGAAAAGTTATGATCATCAATGTCAATAAGCTTCATCTTTTGGGGACCATGGCTGTTCTGTGCAAGTTATGTGAATATTTCAATCTGGAATTAGACCAAAGTAGACAGAATTATAGACTGTCATCGCCATGCCTGAACTGTAGAAAGCTTTTTCTGAGTGAAATAATCAGTACACAATATATCTACTCATCAGGAACATATACAGCGCAGTCCAATCTTCAGTGGCATAGCCTCCTGTTCTGTGCCAGTATTGAGGTGAGGATTCATGTCAAACTGGCTTTTTAAATTGATGGGTCCCTGTGGTCCACCTATGAATTATGCAACACTCAGGTGGCTCAGACTGCAATGCCTAACAATGACAGCAGTGTAGAAATACGTAGTATTTTATCACTGGCACCTGGATTCAAATCGAAATGCTCTGATGGCGGTGCTGTTACAGCTTGAGGAGCCCCAGCAGAGTGAATTTGGTTTTCCTGCAGATGATGAAAACTGTTTAATAAACAAAGCAGGGGGAGCAGATACACGGGCCACCTCATTGTTTGACATAAATCCATTGAGGAGCAATTCTCATCAATTGACAGTCTAAAAAGACCCTGTTGTGGGCTTCATATACAGTGCTGTGATGCACACAGAGAGGATAAGGGTTAGTCAGACACATAGACAAAGAGTGGAGCACAGGCTGACGTCACTGTTGGAATTATTCAGGATCATCAGGCAAGAGGGACTGTCCAAACTTGAAGACAAAAAGAAGAAGAAAAAAACTCATACTGAACTCAAAGTAGCAGTGAGCAGTGATTAAGTAGCACGGACCAGAGGTCTTCATATAACTTCTATGTCTATTAAA
Organism: Scophthalmus maximus; assembly: GCF_022379125.1. Lineage (NCBI taxonomy): Eukaryota > Metazoa > Chordata > Actinopteri > Pleuronectiformes > Scophthalmidae > Scophthalmus > Scophthalmus maximus. The sequence continues at coordinate 12,255,671 of NC_061523.1, forward strand.
CGCAACAATTGCTGATGCTGATGATCTTGGCAAGTGACCCCTCACCACCCGCTCCCAGCAAGAAAATTACATTTAACTCCCATAACATGTGATTCTGGGATATATGCTTGACTTGATTCTGGATTTAACCACAGTCATTAGATACAATTTTACTTTAGAGGCAAGTCATGGTGACAGGCCTTACCTTTTACAAATTAAATCACGGGATAGGACAGATAGAAAACAGATCGCGCAAATTCAAGTGGTGATAAGAGAGGATTAACCTGTACTGATTTTAATACATACTACAATATAGTGGTGGTGGTATAAAATGTGTGAATATGCTGCATTGTTTACAAAAATCATGTCTGCACTGGGATATACACCAATAACCAATCAGACACACAGATAGACCCATACTCACTCAGTAGCACACACTAAGATACAACGAAGTCTCTTTGCATCCCAGCCGAGAAGTGTGCATCAGCTCTCACTCTTTTTCGTTGGTGACAGGGGGGAAGTTAGTGGAAACACAAAGCAGCTGCTGGAGCAGAGCAGAGGGAGGACAGACGGGCTTAGATCAGGGCACAGGCCTCCTCCTCATCCTGACAGAACTCCCAAATGGACATGCTAATGCTGCTACCGCCTCTAGATTACTGTCCAATGTCTGGTGTATGTGGTCCATACAGATCAGAGGGAATACATGGGTATCTCTGCACATTGATGAACTGAAAAAAATAAATAATAATCAATCGACATCAGTCCAGCTTTTAATATATAGCAGAAAATAGAATATGAATAAAATATTATTCACCAATCAGTCACAGTAGTAAAACCAGTAACTGTTTTTGATGTTGTGGCAGATCAGAGCATCTGAGCTCAAGTAGCATTTTCAAAATTAAAGACATGCAATTTTTTTTTTACAATATTTGCTAGTGTTGTTGAGTTTTTTTTTTCTTTTACCATTTCTTTTCTTCAACTCCATTAAAAGAAGAGAGAGAACCAAAAATTCAATTCAGTTTTAAGCCAGTTATATGAAATAGCGATATCTGTCTTTCTGTCCCCTGGAGTTCTGGGTACCGGAGCTTAAAAATGATAAAAAGATGAAAGATAATAACAAAGTTTTTTAAATAAAGTATGTAAGTATTATCATGATTTGACTTAATCTAAACTTGACTCCAATCCTGCAAAGAACTTGGTACAACTATAATTAAGCAATTGACTTGGCAGCAATTGAGCTCCTACAAAAATCTGTGGACCTATTGAATGGAAACACACAGAGCAGTGCACTTTAGACTCTGTTTTCATCACTTCCGTGTATCTCTCATGTCTCTATCAGCAGCCCACAGCGAGCTCAAAGCACAAAGCAAATGAACCTCAGCTTATTTCACAAAAACGCCGTTCATGATGAGAATCACAGTCTCCGTCGTTGCATTGTTAGCCTGTGGAGCAACTGGTGGCATAGACGACACACTGGTACAACCACTCTGGTGCTGAGTGTCATCATTGAGCTTATACAGGCAGGTGAAGAGCTGTGAGGCTGAGCACCGTCCCTGCTTGATCAACAGTGACTCGTGAAAGCTGAAGTCTGCTTATCCACCAAATCTGCCTGCCGATTGCCTTCTGCCCATCAGCCTTTTTCATCTCATGAATCGTTTATTCTTTTGGTTTATGCAAATCCTGCTTGTTATCGCTGCCTTAACTCTGGTGATAAGATAAAGCACTAAGGCAAAACACAGCAGTGCAACGCGTTGTAGAGATCTAATCCTGCAACAATGGTACTCACCCAATTTCTGTTACCTACATCGCTTTTAATACTTTGAATAGTCTAATTGTGTCCTTTCTACTTCTCCTTGTTATCTTAATATCAGGCAAAAAAAGGACTTCATTGTGATTCACTTTGCTATTTGACATGAGATGAAAGACTTACAGCACCTTGTTTTCCGTTGATTACGCATGATTTGCAAACTGACCGTTTCCACAAACAAGCAGCATGTTTCCGTATGCAGTCGTTCACGACTCCTGCCCACTGGAGTGCACAATTAAAGCCAAATGAGTCCATCAACAGACACTGACACGCAAGCTGTCATGCGATGAACTGGCCCTGACAGTGCACAAACACACACACGCACGTAACACCCATAGGGGCCAACACTCATTCAGTTAGTGCATGACAGTGTCATTCCTCATTGCAAACCAAACCATAGGTCTCTCATGCATTACCCATAGCACAAAGCCAGGCCACAGTGCAACCGGAACCTGTCAATTAAAATGGATTAATTCTAGCGCCAACCTCAACCCAGTAAAGAGGCTAAAGGGGGGGTGAGGAGAAGAGGGTGAGGGTAAGAACAGCACAGGAGGAGAAGAGAAGAGTGGAGATTGATTTCATAGGATGTTCTCACGCGTGCGTGTGAAAACGAGTTATTCACCAAGACACCGAGCCACAGAGTGTCTGCATGTACCAGCGATGCTGCTCTTGGGAGTGTCACACATATTCACAGTGACTGTTTAATGCGAGCTGGAAATGACTCCCAGTGGGATTGTCATGGCAAACTCTGACCCCCCATCCACCATTCCATCACCTCCCGTCTCTCCATAATGTATAATGAGCACAGAGAGGGCAGCCCATTAATGCCAATGGAACATGCGCCAACACTTTCAGGCTTTTTTTTTAATGCGTGCCCGCACGGCATGAGCTTCAGAATTTTTCTCCGGCTCACTGCCTGCCCACATGAATGAAAGAGGAATAAAATCACCACAAGGCATCATGGAGGCTTTTAATTACAATTGGACATCATGGTGTTAATTGTGAAAATTCCTGGTGTACGGACACACACTGACACAAAAGAAATACACAATGGAGGGTGTAGTGTGTATATATATGGAAACTAACTGACACATATCAGTACTGGGACAATACAGTATTGCATCTTTTTTCCACCTGCACTGCAATGCTGGTGACAGGATCCAAAGGGGATGAAAAAAGGCCAGAACACTAATTTTTGCCCTTGTGAGTCAATATTGTTTTGTCAAAATGACATTTGATACAGGTTTTCCACATTCATATGAGAACAGGACGCCGCTGTGGGTCTCCACACTACGGCACCAAGCTGCGCTATAGTTGGATGTGGCAAAGCCCCACTGACACAAGCATTCACATGGCTTACAAATCCACGAATAGGAGACAAAATATGATTATGATCATGGTACAGAGGGGGAAGAGTGGTTAGGTTCACTGCAAGACAGGATGTTCTTCACGTAAAAAAATATAATTTGGTCTGAGTACAGCAAGTGTTCTACTCCCCTCAAATCAGCAAATAGCTTGAGTGGATTGACAGCACTAATCATTTGTGTTGGTTCCGTAAAAGAAAGGTACGTATATCAAAACTCAATGAAGGGTCATGATCTTCAATTATATTTAGTGACATAAAATACATCTAATGCCAAAGTTTGCATGTTTATTTTATGATTTGAAAAATGTTCATAATCTATTCACAGAAATACAATGTAATGCTTAATTGCTCATTATAATCCTCCAGGCTAAAAGTTCAGAAATTTTAAATCTAAGTTGGACAAGATTTTTTGTATAAAAAGTATTTTTCCTTCAGCAGACAATATAATTAAATTTAGGAATACAACAGGTCCAAGTGGAAAACGTCCACGTGTGACATATGGGTTGCCCTTTTTTGGCAAAATGAATTCAATTCTCTGTGTAACCAGCAGCGCCAACAAACTGTCAACAACAGGGAGAGAGAGATACCCAGTGCATCGTGCAAGCAACATGTTTGGACTGAAGAGAAATCACATCTCTCTCCCTCCATCTGTCTGTTTGCATATCTGTCTGCAGTCTGTACATTTGTTATTAAATGGAGGAAGCATCACAAACTGAATGAGATCGATAAGGATGTTTTCAGTGATTATTGTTTTAAGATAAACAAAATGAATTGTGTCTGAAAATTATTAAATAGTCTGTGTCATAATAATGCATTCTGTGTTTGATTATTTTATCTCACCTGTACCCACAGTATGGGACTTAACATTTACTTTCTGCCTTTGCACTATTTGAGAAACTTGTTTTTCTTTCAATCCAGATGAATTGAGGGAGATAAATGGACAGAGATACTTGAATTTCAAAGATCAGAAACATGTGATCTAACCTCTGATCTGTCTGAATGAAGAGCAAAGGACAGTGCTCTTCATTCAGACAGATCAGAGGTTAGATCACATGTTAAGGTGCTGGCAGGCGCAGGATGATATACCAGCACATTAAACGCTGTTGCAAAAAAACACTTAAGCCAGTATGAGCCAGTTTACACCAATGAAAACCGCAGTTGTCAATAATAATTCCATT